>NC_086017.1:148447500-148632500 GCF_029281585.2 Gorilla gorilla gorilla | reverse complement strand
TGCACCAGCACCCCAGTGGTCATGAATAATGAATGATACAGACAGACATATGACAGGGTGAGAGGTAAGGAGTTTTTATTCCAACCAGCCATATCAGTTGAACCAACCCTCATTTTTAATACATGGCTCTAATTTATTACAACTTTAATGTTGTAGACAATTTTGCAAGTAACCTTAAATTTGGGGGAACAAGAAAGGATGAAAATACACACAAAACACTAACAGTCATTAACTCTTTTGAAATATAGAGTATTCTGAGAGTCTAATGAAAGTTATCAACCATCTCATCAGCAAAAAAACACATCCTCTTAGTAACATGAAATTTTGTATAGAATTTCTAGGTGTTCTGGACTTCCTAAGCTATGCCTGAATTATAGGAAATTATTCCCCAAAATTATATAAAGGAGATTTGTGGATTTAACATTTATGATTTGGACAAGTTAGCGTCCCCAAAGTTCCATGGCTTCTCGTGAAATTTGAGATACAGGTTCTGTAACAGTGAATCCTGTTCTGGATGAAGGTGGCAGCGGCCAGTCACCAAGCCCATGAGCGAGCCCAGCTGATGCCCACAAATCACAGTCCACAGTCCGGCTCTACTCCAAGTCCAGGCCATGATAACCCTCAAGAAGTGATTTATTTTTTTTCTAGTGAAAATGGCTCTGAAAAGAGAGCCAACTGCTAGAGCTGGTGATGGAAATGGAGAGATGGGATAAAGTGATGGCTCCTAACTGAAACTTGGCAGTTTGAGTCAAGAGAAATATGTGTGCTCTTATGGTTGGTATTTCTAATTCCCAAAGAGCTCAGGTTCTCAGCCATGTACATGCCTAGACTTGTAGGAATTACAAAAACAGATGTTGACAGGGGCCAGACGAGTACCATAAATGAGTGAAGCATGGTAAGAGACATGCATACAGCCTTAGTGGTCTATTATTTCCTTGAGAGAAACATGGGAACAAGAAAGAGTTCATTTCTTCTTTCTATAAGGTGAACAACAGCACTAGGAGAGCATTCAGTGACATTGACACTCACCTCAGTGATGAGTGGTAAGCAGGGAGTGGCGTGGCCAGACAGTGCAAAGTGTGTGCACACCACCTGATCCAACAAGAAGCTGCCTTTGCCCTTCTGCAGATTGCTGCCCAGTGGAAACGCAGCCCAGGGTTACCACAGCTCTCAAATTTTTCAGGAGCCATAAATCTGGGTTGTTATGTGAAGTGTATTCTTTTCCCCCCAACGTTGTCTGAGCTAACTCTGCTAACAAACAAAACATGTATGTGAGCTGGGCTCCGCTTGTGGATGGCTGTGAATAGCTGTTTCTCTGCACCCTCCCCACCTCCCACACCAGTCCTCAGTGAAGACAGAAGCTCCAGGGGCACTTCCAGAGAAGGAGGAGATGGGCACAACTAAATTTAAAGCAAAGTGGAAATGAAAGTGGAGACGTTTACACAGAAAGCATGTTTGGAAAGTGATGAGTTCTCAAAGATGAGTGCTACCCAGGCACCCTCACAGGGATTCAGGGAAGCAAGGCTTCTTTGCCATCCAGTTGGCACTGCCTTGGCACAAACAGCACCCCAGCTTCTAGAAATAAGAAAAGAGGTAGCTACTTGAGGCATTTCCTGGAGCTGCAGACTGTTTGAGAATAGTCTAACCATGGCTGTCTCCTTCAGGGTTTCACAGATTCATCAAGTATGTGATGCTCTTTCTGGCTGAGTTCTATGTACAGAACTGATGCATGAGGGCAGCTTATCCTCCCTGCCTTGCCTCAGAAACACTTATCTGCATAGATAATGCTGCTCTCCCTTTAGATGGGAGGGAGGGCCTGGGCCAGCATACCTGTGTCTGAGTTCAACATACACTACACTCATCCCAGCAAACTCAGCATTACCCTATGCCAACACTGTTTGGGGTCATCTTTCTGATTTGGATTAACCTGTTTATATAAAAATTGAAAATATTATCCTAATTGAGCCATTCTCTTCTGTTCTCTTTCCTTCTCTTCCTTGAGTTTTCTAGTAGTGGCTTTATCACCGGAACTCTTAATTTTTCTGAACTCTTTCTTCAAGGGTGCAGGGAATTTAAAACATACTTTGCTTCATCTGTGTGTATTTTTAAAACCATATATTGTAATGTAAGTAATAGATGTTAAAGATAATTGCAAACTATTCTTGATTTTACTAGTGTTTTATTAACAAATCTGCCTTAATCCAGGATTAAAATTGAGTGAGATTAGAGGATTTTTCCATTTGCAGCTTGGAGCAAGAGATTCTATGCAATAAATGTGCCTCTTTGCTTGACATAAAGCCGTCCTATTATATTTCTGGCAGCACCGAGTGAGACCGACTCCCATCTGCCCCGCAATGCACATGTACATTGATAGGCAAGGGGTGCCCAGCACAGTTAAAGGCCTAGGCCTCCCTGTTCCCCTCAAGGTGTCAGGATGAAGGCCTCATTCTCTTTGCTTCTGTGCTTTGAGTTGCCTTTCCATAACATAGGACCTTTCTTCTGAATCTAGCATTTCATTTCAACATTATATCACAGGGCATGTTATTTCAGCAAAACAGGCAGTGACTGGAGTATAAAGCACTTCTGCCTGGTGCTGCTGGTTTGTTCCACTGATTAGAGCATCACTAACAAGGGGAAGGTCACAGGGCCTCCATTCTTATGGGGACCAGTCCACAGTTTCCTTCTGCTCCATGGTCTGTGGCTGTACCTGTAGTCCCAATCAGTTGCTGCCGTGAAAATTTCACCATCCAAAGGATGAAAGGGACTCAGGGGGCCTCTCTTGTGGGCAGTGGGCAGCAGCGTCATATCCATACACAAAGGATGTTATTTTATCAATTGAAAGTCATCATTAGAGGGAAAATGCTATGCCAATCAGAGGTGACTGAAGACAAAGCAGGGCTAGGTCACCCCACAACCCAGTGACTATGCACCTAGTCACTTTCCTGGCCCCAACCTCAATCTGAACTTTCCTGGGAAGATACATCCTTTTCTTATGTTCATTTCAAGCACGCATACAACTTCCCCTGTCATTTTTGATTCTATGTTTCCTGTTGTCATGTCAGTAATTATTGGTGGATGAATGGTGTGTATGCATTACATGTGCATAGGTGTGTGCAATGTTTATGTCTGTGTGTACCTGAACTCATTCTTTCATCCCAAAACCTATTCATCCAGGCCTAAGTCTTATGTCCAGGAAGAAGTATACCATCCAGTAGTTCACCTAAGTAGACACGCTGGCTGTCACTTTCTCTACTCCTTTCTGTCCTCAGTCTTCTGTATATAGTTAATCTCAAAATGCTGTCAGATTTACCATCAAAATGTCTTTCCACTACCCACTCCCTTCCATTCTCCCTCCCACTGTTCCAGTTCAGACCACAGCCATCTCTCTCCTAGATATCTCCAATGGCTTCCAGTTGGACACTCTACTTCTGAAATGCCTGCCTGCCACCTCTTACCCATTTTCACTATTGCAGCCTCATTGATCCACTGAACACAAACCTGACCTTTCTACTCCACTATTCAAAAGTCTTCCATGGCTTCCACTCCCCTGAGAAGAGATTGTAAGCTCCTCAGCATAAAACATAAGAACCATCAAGATCTGGCCCTGGCCTCCACACTGGCCTCAGCTCCTGCCTCCCATTACCAAGCGTTCCACTCTCAGCCACATCATCTACTCGCCATTCATGGAACATACTGAGACCTCTCAAGCTTCCATATGCTTACATGTGTTAGGTCCCCACCTACAATGCCTTTTCCCATCTTGTCCACATAGACGCTTTCTCTAATCTCCTTGGAGACCTGTCTCCAAGTGCCGACTTTGCTTCCCACTCAGGAAAAGCCAGCCAGACATACCTCTGGGAGGCAGAGGCATTGGTCATAGCACTTGCCTGCCTGTCTTGCTTGCTCAACTGAAGGACCAGAACTCATTCAGCTTTGTATTTCCCAGGACCACCAGCACACAGGGAGGTCCCATTCATTGATGCTGCAATTAGGTGTTGAGTATCTACCATGTGCTAGCAGTAGTAAGTAAAAAGAAAGTTGGTTGCCATTACAGTACTAAATCATGAATAAATTCTTGCATCTGTGTGTTGTCTGTGTAGTGAGCAAGAGTTAAACTGTAAAGAAAAGAGAAGTAGCAATCAGCAGGAAAGAAAATAAAGTTTCCATTCCCCAACCCTCAGATTTTCTACTTGTAATTTAGTGGGTGAAATATTTAATAAAGATTTTTTTTCATTTTTAATGAGGTGACTCAGCATATAGATTAGTAATAATAATGATGATAATAACAACAAGTAACATTTTTGGAGTGCTTGCTATGTTCTAGGCCCCATTCTAAGAACTTTACATATGTCAGCCCATTTTTTTTCACACAACAATCTTAGAAAACAGGTATTATTATTTATTATTATTACTATTATTATCCTCACTTTAGAAAAAAAGAAAGTGAGACATTTAAATGTTAAGCAACCTGATCACAGTCTTACAGTTAGTAAATATTGGAGCGGGCATGTGCCCAAGCAATGTGACTCCGCATTATGCTGTTTGCTTACTGCAGATGGGTGTCCCTTAACACATTCAATATTGACAAGATGTGGACTATGATGTATCTAAGTCCATGTAACAAGGAGCTACCTGAATTTTAAAATAATATGGAAGAAAAGTGATAAGTATATATAAAAATCTAGGAATGGAAAACAAATCAGTGGTTGTTTGGGGGAGAGGGAAGGGATGATTACAAAGGGTCTCACAAAGGCATGTCAGCTCTGTAGGGTTGTGGGGTGGTGGAGGCATTTGTCAAAACTCACAGAACTGTACACGATATAGTATGAACTTTACTGTATGTTAATTTAAAAAACACTAAAGCAGAAAGTTAAGGGATCCCAGGGTGGAATGCAGACTGAGACAAATGAATCTAACTGTATTATCAATGTATGACATAACTTCACTGAAAAAGGGAGAGTAAAAAGGAGCTGACCTAAGTAGATTTGGAAAGTGGTGTGTAGCTGTATACTAAGGCCAGAGACAAAGGAATTATGTGTAAATGCTACTATTCTAGTTGATAAATTTATTTCTCCATGGCATATAGATTAGCAATCCTAAAACTTAGTATATGCTGGATTGAACAAAATAAATGCATTGTAGATAATGGGAGCCAATTTTCTATCATAGAAAGGAATTAAGAATAAGCAAGGGTGGATGACTACAATAAATCCTGTGGACTAGAGTCAGAGATGGACTCTGGACCATCTCTCCTGTGGGTTAGAATCAGAGATGTGAGTGTGAGTGTTTTAAGAGTGAGAGAGGTATAGATTTGTAAATATACATGGGTTGTTTCCTAGCTCTGTTCACTGAGTAGAACCAGAAGCAGTGACACCCCACTAGCAAGAGGCACACCACTGCCCAGATTTTGATTTCTAAATATTATTCTCTGTCCCCCTTTTTTTTTTTTTTTTTTTTGGAGATATGGTCTTACTCTATCACCTAAGCTGGAGTGCAGTGGCATGACCACAGCTCACTGCGGCCTTGTCCTTCTGGGCTCAAGCAATGATCCCACCTCAGCCTTCTCTGTAGCCAGGACTACAGGTACCCACCTCCATGCCCAGCTAATTTTTTTTTTATTTAAGAAATGGGGTCTCCCTCTGTTGTCCAGGTTGATCACGAACTCTTGGGCTCTGGTAGTCCTCCTGCCTCAGCCTCTCAAAGTCCTGGGATTATGGGCATAAGCCACCACACCCAGCCTCTAAATACCATTCTTTAATGAAAAGAACCAGGGCTCTTTGGAGAAATGGCCAATTCTATTGCTGAGGGAGGGAAACTCCAAGATCAGCCTGGAGCATTTCATTGATTCCGAAACCAAGAAAGCAATCAAAGGAAGAAAAAAATCAAAGGATGGGGTGAAGTCAGAAGGACAAAGGAGCCAATGAAAAAGAGCTTCCAATGGCCAAAGACGGAACAATTTGGGTTAGAAAATTACTTACAATAGTATTGAATTATAACCCCCATAATAAAGTAAATATCCACGAGTCCGTATTGATATAAACAAATGATCGAACAAATAAACGAGAGACTAAGGGATAAATTTTCCTTACGGAAGAATTCCAAGTAATACATGTAGAAAGTCCCCTCTCCAGGAGGTAGAATTTCCCTCTTGTAAAGTGTGAGGCTAGAGTTAATGACCTGTGTCCAAATCATAGATTATGGAAATGGAAAAATAATAACTTTACATTGGAGAAATCTAGAAGACAACAAACTCCACCTTAACCAAGTGATCAGCTTTAGCATGTCACATACCCCTGATATGATGCAATCAGAGGGGCACCTTATCTCTGTGATACACTTTTCCAAAAACTGCAACCCCAGTCTAATAATAAGAAAACATGGCTGGGCGCGGCGGCTCACGCCTGTAATCCCAGTGCTTTGGGAGGCCGAGGCGGGCGGATCACGAGGTCAGGAGATGGAGACCATTCTGGCCAACATGGTAAAACCCCGTCTCTACTAAAAATACAAAAAAAAAAAAAAAAAATAGCTGGGTGTGGTGGTGCGTGCCTGTAATCCCAGCTACTCGGGAAGCTGAGGCAGGAGAATCGCTTGAACCCGGGAGGCGGAGCTTGCAGTGAGCCGAGATCATGCCACTGCACTCCAACCTGGGTGACAGAGCAAGACTCCGTCTCAAAAAAAAAAAAAAAAAAAAGAGAACATAAGATAGACCCCAACTGAGGGACATTCTGCAGAATATCTGACCAATATTCTTCAAAACTGTTAAGGTCATAGCAAACACCACAATACTGAGAAACTTTTCACAGATAAGAGAAAACTAAAGAGACACGCCAGCTAAATCCATGTGATATCCTGGATTGAATCTTGAAACAGACAAAAGGACATGAGTAGAAAAATTGGTGAAATCTGAATAAAGTCTTTAGTCAGTATATTGTACCAATGTTAATTTCTTAATTTTGACAAATTTACTGTGGTTATGTAAGATGTTCATTTTAAGGGAAGCTGGGTGAATGGTATATTGGGAACTCTGTACTATCTTTGCAACTCCTTATCAATCTAAAGTTATTCCAAAATCAGAAGTTAAAAAAAAAACTCTCTCTAATTGTTATTGCTGCAGATATATACATATATTGTTTTTATTTTTTAAAGCATGTGAAAATATTACCTACTCAAAAAATAAAATTAAAAACTAGATAGTTACTGCATTCGTGACAATATGCATCTAAAACTGGCAGGGTTATAAATGTGCTGTCTTTCTCATGCTCCTTTATTTTAATGCATTGTTTTAAATTTCCATAATAATTCAGATTTAATCCAAGAAAATGTCAAATTGGGTTTTGGACAAATGTTAAGGAAGTTTATCTATTTCTCTTTTCTGGTCTTGAGGATTGAATGCCAATTTGGGCTAGATTCAGAAATAATAGAAATGAATCCTCTCTAATTGAAAATCATTTGCAATGCCTGAATTAGGCCCCTTCCCCTGGGCTTAACTATGCCTAAGTGCTTATACTTGGGCAGAGGAAAGAATAGAGACAGAAAACAAATGCCCCAGGTAAACTTGCCACACAAAAACTTTCAGAGAAGATGCCTGTTTCCATTGTGAAAGGTTGGTTGGAGAACTAATTTGGATATCTACTTCCTTCCAGATTTGTTTCATGCCCATTTCAGCTGAAATATACAAATCACTGATGGCAGATAGAGACGTGAGTTGCTCTTCCTTAATAGGTAATTCTAGGTATACAATCAGGTGTTTTGTGGCTGTCACTTAAGCAGTTCCTGACAAACACCACTGCCGATGAAGCCTGACACAAATATATGAGGCACCTTCTGCCCATCTCTTGTGCCAAAGCATCAAGCGAAACACATGGTCTGCAACAGGGGAGCATTAAGCAAATTAATGTTTAGGAGTTTTTGAAATAACATTTTGTTTACGAGGCGAGGAGTTTATTTTTCAGTTATGTTTATAGAGAAAAACTGCAGCAATCAAATGTGGGGGTGGCTCTCAGCCACCATAAACAGATTCCACAGGCCTCAGTTCAACCCCGCAGCCATGTCTTCTCTATTCTTGAATTAGGGAATGAGAGCTTGAGTCTGAGTGCCATTCTTCCTTGCAAATTATTGGTTGAGCCATGGGCAGAAAACATGCATCTCTTAGGAAGAATCTGCCCAAGCCAGGCCTCACCTGTGTGGATGACCCAGTGAAGGCTAAGGAGAGCAGCTCTCAGGGACAGAAAGGTCCAAACCATGGGCACTGGTCTCTACTTGTCTCTGGTTTCCCAGGGAGGAGAAGAAGACACAAGGCTGATGGTAGCCTCCTGAGTGGTCTCCCTACTCATATCATCACCCTCTACAATTTCTTCTCAGAACAGCCAAAAGATCTTTATAAAAGTGTAAATTAAGTCATGCTGCTCCTTTGTTAAAAAAAAACCACCAATTACATTCACAGTCCTTATCATAGCTGCCAAGGCTCCTGTGAGCTGGCTCCTCCCTACCCTCAGCAGCAGCCACCCTCCCCTCCCTCACTACACTTCAGCCTGCTGGCCTTCTAACATGTGAAGCCCATTCCCACCTCAGGACCTTTGCACATGCTGTTCCTGCTTCCCGAAATGTTCTTCTAGATCTTTTTGTATCTCTTTTTTTTCACTTTAATTGTTAGCTCAAATGCCATGTCTCAGAGAGGTCTTTCCTGAATACCTTATCTAAAAAAGTTTCCTCTACCCATTGCCTCCATCACTCTCTACTCTTCCTTTAATTTTCCACAGCACTTAATTCAGCATAAAATTGTACTCTGTGTTTATTCCCAGGTTTGTTAACTACCTTCTCCACTAGTATGAAGACTTTTTACAGTATCCATATTGCCTAGAACAGTGCCATGGCCATCATCCAGGCTATTCACAAACACTCCAGCTCACATCTTTCCAGATACATTTGGTCATCTCGTTTGCTTTAGTCAATGAGATGTAAGTAGCAGTAACACACATCATTTCTAAAGGAAACCCTTAAGAGACAGTGTGTGATTCATTATGTTCCCTTCCCCTGGCTGCATGTTCCCGTCCCTGCATCTCAGGGAAGCACATGTCAAGGTAGAAGTTGAGCAAATGACCTCTGATACCTGGTATTGAAAATTTATCATAGAAAAATAAATTTTTGCTATTTTATACCCCTAAGCTCTGGAGAGGAGGTGTTGTTTGTTACTTTGGTATAATCTAACCTGCCCTAACGTAGTGACTAAGTGAATAAAGGAATGAATGAACACATTAAATAGGCAGATTATCTCAGCACACCTCTCAGGCAAAAGCAACCAGAGGCCAACTGAGATTTGCCTACAGCTGATAGCGTAAGACCAGGGCCAAATCCAAAATGGAGGCTGTAAGGTAAAGTAAAGGTCTTACTGACTGTGTTAAAGGTCCAGCCTTGCTCTGAAGCCAGGGGTCATACAGCGGATGCTTCTTTTCAGTAAGTTATTTGCTTAGAAAAATATTATAGATCTCTCGAGAGCAAGAGAGCTGTGGTAGAGTGGGATCTTTCATGCAGGATCCTGGGTGGGGCAATGTGAGAAAGGAAGCCAGGAACCCCCTGGTACCTCTTATTAATTACCCTCCTTTTAATGAGTCTAAAAGCACAGTCTTGGGCATCTGCTAGGCTTGGGCTCACTCCTCTACTACTTCCTAGCTATGTGACCTTGGGCATTTTCTCAACCAATCTGAGTCTCAGTTTTCTTCTATAAAATGTGAACAATAATACCCTCCATCTCACAAGGCAGCGAGAATTAATTAACAAAGGGCATTTATGGCACTTAACTTGATGTCTGACACAAAGTATGTGCTCAATAAATGCTAGCTACGAATATGAGTATTTTCCTAAACTCTAGTAATCTCTCAGATAGGATCTACAGGACAAGTCTCAGAAAGGAGAAGCCATTGTCTCAGAATATACCATAGTGAAACAAACGAAGGCATATTCTCCTAAAACAACCAAAATGGCTAAAATAATTTGAATTCAAGTGGAAACACAGAGGACACAGAAAGCCAAGCCATAGACACGCTATATGATTCGGCATGTCTTTAAGGAACATTCACATTGTTCATATTTGTTGCTTTTAGTGTTATCATATTTTTGCACAGACCTTTTAATCTCAGAAATTAAATGACTACTCTAGAAGGTTACAGGACTTCTTACCCTCCCTTCCCCTGGCTACATTTCCTTCTGAAACATTTAGAAAGTTTTCAGCCAAAAAAAAAATGCTGTAAAAGGCTAGGTTGAATTATATGATACATTGAAATTAAAATGAAATTTTAAATTATCATGCAGTTCAGGATGATGTAGAATGAGTGATAATAAAGGTTACAAGGATGATGGCTGATACTTTTTCATGGTTCGTATTTTTTTCCCTTTCTGTTGTTTATAAAAACCTTCTCAGAAGATTAAAAATAATATTTCTTTACCTATTGATTTTTTCTTTTCCCATTTGGCCAATATTAATTTATTTCCTGTGTTTCTAATGGAGCAGATATTAATATAGCTTTATTTATTTATTTTTATTCCATGGACATTGCCATTACTGACGATAGCCCAAGCCTGGGGACAGCAGCCAGACAGCTCCAGAGGTGACAGGGCATTCCTGCAGTCAATAGTGCAGAATTCTGTTTCCACCAGCCTCTTCCCATTGTCTTCATGGAGAAACCTTGAGAGAAGTCTATGCCACCAAAAATTCAAGGGGCTTCTAGGTCACTGCATTATCTTGTGAAGGCTGTTCCAGATCCAGTCTTATGAGGGCCCTGCTCATTTGGTGTCCTCTACTTGGAATTCCTCTCCCCTCTTCACTTCCGTTTCTTTAGGTCCAGCTCAGATCCTGTCTTTTGATATGAAGATTGCCATGATCCCTTTTTCATGTGGGACACAAACCTCCCAGCAAAATAGGTTGCTAATATATTCAACACACCTTTGGTAAGCCAGACCCTGGGCCACACGCTGGAGATTCAACAGTAAGACATAGCTCCTGCTTCTGAGAATATTGAGTCCAGTTGTGGAGACACACAACCATGGTGCTGCAGTGCATGCTTCCCTGTGGCAAAATAGAGGAGGAGTCCAATCTGCCAGGGTACCTATCCTAGGCAGGGGTCAGGGAAGCCTTCAAGGAGATCACATATGAGCTGAATCTCTAGATTTTTGCCTTCTAAGGAAACAAAGGAGTGAAAAGAGGAAGTTAGGAAACAGAGTTACAAGGACTTTCTCAAATTAGCACATCAAGCTGGCCATGCCAGGACTGAAACAGAGGTTCCCAGATATGCTTGCCCAGCCTCATCCCACTTCATCCCTAGCTTTCTTATATTGCAGACATTGCCTGTTAGTTAAAACATGCTTTGGGGTTTATTAGTTATGCTGTTTGATAATTTGCATATAATTTAATAGAATCTTCTGGAGTCGATGCCAAAGCTCAGAGGAACTCACTAGTGGGGATTTCCAGCATATGGCAGAGAAAATTTGAGGGTATTTCTCACATTTCATGTGGCTGCCATCTACTTGCACACTTCCCTCAGCTCACCACCACTAGGGCACTGGGGCTCTCCACATAGGCTAAGACATAAGACATGAGAAGAATCCCACTACTCACCCCATAGTATCGGCTCTCTCCACAGGGATGGAGTTGGCCGGGGGCTGATTCTCCATCTCTAAGAGAGGACTCCTGCTTTTTTTCTTGCTTTCCTCTCCTACCACCCTTTTCTTGTAGAACCTTCTGCCAAAATCTGGGGGCAAATTTTCTCCTCAAAGGGCCTCTCCGGCTGGGAGAGGTGGCTCAAGCCTGTAATCCCAGCACTTTGGGAGGCTGAGGCGAGTGGCTCATTTGAGGCCAGGAGTTCAAGACCAGCCTGACCAACATGGTGAAACCCCGTCTTCTAAAATACAAAAATTAGCCAGGTGTGGTGGTGGGTACCTGTAATCCCAGCTACTGGGGAGGCTGAGGCAGAAGGATTGCTTGAACCCAAGAGGTGGAGGTTGCAGTGAGCCAAGATTGCACTACTGCACTCCAGCCTGGGCAACAGAGTGAGACTCCATCTAAAAAAAAAGAGGGGGGACCTCTCCACCAGCTCACCAAGGCCTCATCAAAGATATCTGTATCATTTCAGGAAATGTTGGCTCCTTTAGTAGTCCAAGGAAAAAGAATAATGGCTCACACATGTTAGAAGTTTCTTTCTTGGGCTGGTTGTAGTGGCTCATGCCTGTAATCCTAGCACTTTAGGGGGCTGAGATGGGAGGATTGCTTAAAGCCAGGAGTTCAAGACCAGTCGGGTCAACACAGCAAGATCCCCATCTCGATTATAATTTTTTTTTAAAAGAAGTTTCTTTCTTATTCAAGATAAATCCAAAATGGCTGTCTCTGATTGGCAAATGGCTTTTCTCTCAAAGCAATGATTTAAGGATCCAGGCTGCTTCTATCTTGGCTCTGCTATTCTCACATGTGGCTTTTGAAGTCACCACGTTTGCCTGCATTAGGTTAATAGAAGAAAGAGCACTGAAAATCACGCACAGGAGGATAAAGTAGCCCAGCCTGGATATGGTACACATCACTCTCACTCTCATTATAATTCTAGAACTCAGTTACACGGCCACATTTGACTGTTTATATTCTAGCTGTGTGTCCGAGAAAATGAGAAAACAGTTATGTTGAACAACTAGCTGGTCTCAGCCAAAACATATAGCCTTAGAGTACAAGGGGAACTCAGTAAAAAATAGCTATTATTCTCTGAGTACAACTGTGGGCATAGGGGCTGGCATGATCTATTTTCTCCCTAAAAAAAATGGGTTCATACAACAAATAAATCATGAAGTTGAGTATGTTTGATGCCAAAGTTACTAGGCTATGTCATGTCAATAAGACAATTTAGAAAAAAAAAATCCCTACTCTCAAGGAGTTGAGAAGCAATTAGATGCTCACTGAATCAGAGTTTACTACTTATTTCTAACTTGAAAAAAAATCATTTTCACTTTTTCACCAGTGTTAAGACTCTTGGCACCGTCTGGATATTAGTTCTTACCCAAACCCCCAGTAGTTGTTGTTGGTGCTTCTCACCAAATATTTCTGGCTCTCTCCACTTTCAGACACGTGATAGAAATACACTTTCCTGACCCCTTTAGGTTAGTTGTGGCCTTGTGACTTCCTTGGGTAATAAAATGTAGATGGCAGTAACATGTCACACTTTTAGAAGGAAAATTAAGTAACCTGGCACATTTGTCAGAACCTCTAGATATGGTTTGGCTGTGTCCCTACCCAAATGTCATCTTGAATTCTAGTTCCCATAATCCCCAAATGTTGTGGGAGGAACCCACTAGAAGGTAATTGAATCATGGGCACTGTTACATCCATGCTGCTGTTCTCATGATAGTAAGTGAGCTCTCAGGAGATTTGATGGTTTTATAAGGGGCTTTTCTCTCCTTTGCTCAGCACTTCTCCTTCCTGCCATCTCAGCTCAGATCCTGTCTGAGCTGAGAAGAAAGATGTGTTTGCTTCCCCTTCCGCCACAATTGTAAATTTCCTGAGGCCTCCCTAGGCATGCAGAGCTGTGAGTCAATTAAACCTGTCCTTTATAAATTACCCAGTCTCAAGTATGTCTTTATTAGCAGCATGAGAATGGATTAATACAATAAATTGGTACTGGGAGTAGGGCGGTCTTGTAAAGATACCTCAAAATGTGGAGGCGACTTTGGAACTGGGTAACAGGCAAAGGTTAGAACAGTTTGAGGGCTAAGAAGAACACAGGAAAATGTGGGAAAGTTTGGAACTTCCTAGAGACTTGGAGGGCTCAGAAGACAGGAAGATGTGGGAAAGTTTGGAACTTTCTAGAGATTTGTTCAATGACTTTGACCAAAATGCTGATAATGATATGGACAATGAAGTCCAGGCTGAGGTGGCCTCAGATATAGATGGGGAACTTGTTGGAAACTGGAGTAAAAGTCACTCTTGCTATGCAAGAGACTGGTGGCATTTTGCCCCTGCCCTAGAGATCTGTGGAACTTTGAACTTGTGAGAGATGATTTAGGGTTCTGTCAGAAGAAATTTCTAGGTGTAAAGCATTCAAGAGGAATCAGAGCATAAAAGTTTGGAAAATTTTCAGCCTGACAACGTGATAGAAAAGAAAAACCCATATTCTGGGGAGAAATTCAAGCCTGCTGCAGAAATGTGCATAAATAATAAGTGGCCAAATGTTAATCACCAACACAATGGGGAAAATGTCTCCAGGGCATGTCAAAGACTTTGAGTGCAGCCTCTCCTGTCACAGGCCTGGAGGCCTATGAGGGAAAAAATGCTTTCATGGACCAGGCTTAGTGTCCTCCTGCTCTGTGCAGCCTTGGGGCACGGTGCCCTGCATCAGCTCCAGCCATGGCTAAAAGGGGCCAAGGTACAGCTCAGGCCATTGCTTCAGAGGTTGCAAGCCCCAAGTCTTGGCAGGTTCCATGCACTGTTGGTCCTGTGGGTGTGCAGAAGACAAGAATTGAGGTTTGGGAACCTCTGCCTAGATTCCAGGGGATGTATGGAGATGCCTGGATGTCCAGGCAGAAGTTTTCTGCAGGAGTGGAGCCTTCATGGAGAACCTCTGCTAGGGCAGTGTGGAAGGGAAATGTGGGATTGGAGCCTTTACACAGAATCCCCACTGGGGCACTGCTGTGAGAAGAGGGAGCTGTGAGAAGAGGGCCACTGTCCTCAAGGCCCCAGAATAGTAGATCCACTGAAAGCTTGCATCGTGCGCCTAGAAAAACCATAGACACTAAATACCAGCCATGAAAGCAGCCAGAAGTGGGGCTCTACCCTGCAAAGCCACAGGGATGGAGCTGCCTAAGGCCCTGGGAACCCACCTCTTGCATCAGTGTAACATCAGTGTGAGACTTTGAGTCAAAGAAGATCATTTTGGAACTTTAAGGATTAATGACTGCCCTACTGGATTTTACACTTGCATGGGGCCTGTAGCCCCTTTGTTTTGGCCAATTTCTCCCATTTGGTATAGGTGTTTACCCAACACCTGTCCCTTCATTGTATCTTGGAAGTAATTAACTTGCTTTTGATTTTACAGGCTCATAGGTATAAGCGACTTTCCTTGTCTCAGATGAGACTGTGGATTTGGACTTTTGGGTTAATGCTGGAAAGATTTAAGACTCTAGGGGACTGTTTGGAAGGCATGATTGTGTTTTGAAATGTGAGGACATGAGGTTTGGGAGGGACTGGGGCAGAAAATATGGTTTGGCTGTGTTCCCACCCAAATCTCATCTTAAGTTGTAGTTCCCATAATCCTCACATGTTATGAGAGGGACCCAGTGGGAGGTAATTGAATCATGGGGGTGGTTACCCCCATGCTACTGTTCTCTTGAAAGTGAGTGAGTTCTCAAAAGATCTGATGGTTTTATAAGGGGCTTTTCCATCTTTGGCTCAGCACTTCTCCCTCCTGCCATCCTGTTAAGAAGGACATGTTTGTGCCCCCTTCCGCCATGATTGTAAGTTTCCTGAGGTCTCCCTAGCCATGTGGAACTGTGAGTCAGTTAAACCTCTTTACTTTATAAATTACCCAGTCTTGGGTATGTCTTTATTAGCAGCATGAGAATAGACTAATACACCTGTTTTCCTCTGTGACTACCAGCAACATTCAAGATGGTAGATACTCCATCAGCTTGCTTCCATGAGTAAGGAGGCAGGGTGCAGAGTTCCCAGCCAACCTGTGATGGACCTGTGACATGAGCAGGCAAAAGACATTTGTTATTAAGAACTACTAAGCCTTTGCTGTTTGTGTTACTGCAGTATAACCTAGCTCATCCTAACACATTTCTCCCTGAATAATACAACACATAAAAATTTAACTGTATAATTAATTACTTAGTGGAAATAAAAGAAAACAGAGTCCTTTTTAAGGAAAGCGAATTATAGTCATGTGCCAGGTGATGACATTTCAGTCAACTGTATATATGAGGGATCTTAAAAATTCATGACAATGCATATTATGAAAAAACTATGCATGGACAATTTTTTGCAACCAAACAAACTTGTACTAATTTGTTATAACATGCCTAAATAGTATCTAGTTTGAGGAACTAAAAAGAATAAGACCTCAGTTTGAAAAGATCTTCTATCAGAGAAACATGAGTTCTGCTAAAATTGAAGCAAAAACAAACATCAAATTTATGATGAAACTTGGGTGGAAGAATGGTGAAATTATTATTCCTTTATGAAAAGTTTATGGGCAGTGTCCCAAAGAAATCAGCAGTTTACAAATGCATACCTCATTTTAGGAAGGGATGAGACAATGTTGAAGATGAAGCCTGCAGCAGCAGACCATCCACATGAATTTGTGAGGAAAAAATTCACCTTGTTTGTGCCCTAATTGCAGAAGACTGATGATTAATAACACAACAATAGCAAATACAATAGACATCTCAGTCAGTTCGGCTTACACAATTCTGTCTAAAAAATTAAAGTTGAGCAAACTTTCCACTGGATGGGTGCCAAGACCATTGCACCCAGATTAGCTGCAGACAAGAGCAGAGCTTTCAATACAAATTTTAAACAAGTGAGATTGAGATCCTCAAGCATTTCTTGGAAGAATTGTAACAAGAGATGAAACATGGCTTTACCAGTACAATCCTGAAGACAGAGCACAATCAAAGCCATGGCTACCAAGAGGTAGAAGTGGTCCAGTCAAAGCAAAAGTAGATTAGTCAAGAGCAAACATCATGGCAACTGTTTTGTGGGCTGCTCAAGACAGTTTGCTTGTTGACTTTCTGGAGGGCCAAGGAAAAATAACATCTACTTATGAGGGTGTTTTGAGAAAGTATCCAAAGCTTTAGCAGTAAACAATCAGGAAACCTTTACCAGAGAGTCCTTCTCTACCATGACAATGCTCCTGCTTATTCCTCTCACCAAACAAGGGCAATTTTGTGAGAATTTTGATGAGAAATCATTTGGCATCCATCTTACACTCCTGTCTTGTCTCCTTCTGCCTTCTTTTAGTTTCCTAATTAAAAAAAACATTTAAGTAAAATATTTAAGGAGCATTCATTTTCTTTTTTCTTTTTTTTTTGGAGCATTCATTTTCTTCAGTTAAATTCCCAGTTCTTTCGGGATGAACTAAATGACTGATATCATTGATTACAAAAGTGTCTTAACTTGATGGAGCTTATATTGAGAATTAAAGTTTATATTTCTATTTTATCTTTTAATGCCATTTTTCAAAAAATATTGAATTCCCCTCCAACAACAATGGTCCCATAAGATTATAATGGAGCTGAAAAGTTCCAGCTGCCGAGGTCATAGCTATTGTGACATTGTAGTGCAACACATTACCTTTTCTATATTTAGATACACAAATACTTACCATTGTGTTACACTTGCCTACAGTATTCAATACAGTAACATGCTGTACAGGTTTGTAGCTAGCAGTGATAGGCTATACTATATTGTATGGTGCGTAGTAGGGTGTACCATCCAGGTTTGTGTAAGCATACTCTGATGTTCCCACAATGATGAAATTGCCTAATGATGCATGTCTCATAACATCTCTGTTGTTAAACAATGCATAACTGTATCCTTAGCCTTGTCATGTAAGTACAAATGGAATTCAAATTTATGAAATTATTCCCTGGTGGGGTGGTGGTCTTGCCTTCTATTTTATAGCCATCAGAGAATTCCAAAGCTTGGGATAATTCAGGTGATGTTCTGGTCTGTGCTGTTAAAAAGGCCAAAGAAGAAATACGATCTTGGCCTCTCTAAGCACTGGACTGTATCAGACTGCAAAAACAGAAATGCTATAAGGCTCAAAGCAGTAAGGACTCAATTCATGATTAATTGTGTATAAGAGAGGAAAACAAGAAAATTCAGAGCAAGGCTGGTGGCCCTAATAGAGTCATGGTCCCAATAGATACGACCAAACGGGAATTGAAGAATATGGCAGAATCCCAGCAGGCAGCAGGAAGCAGGCAGAAGTCTGGTCTCTTCTGCTTTCTTTTTGAACCAGACTAAGCAGCAGAGTGAAAACTGAATGCAAGGCAGTTGAAGAAACCAAGATGAGCAGGCTAGACACTCCAGGTAAAAGCAGCCCTGTAAACAGATGAAGTGAGGCAGTTGACCCAAAATAAGTGAAAGGCCCTGAGGGATTCTGTTTAGAAAAACAGTTACACAACTTCATGTTCTGCCACATAGCAGAAGCAGCTCAAGCAGAGACTTCTCCTCCTCAGACCAGAGGCAGGGAAGTTGAATCTTGAGTGCCAGTAATCAGTTCATGAGGAAATAATCATAGGTGGTGACTAGGTACTGCTAAAGTTGAAAGGAAAGGCCCAATTAACCACTTTTTATTTCAACAAATTTCTATCTCTTTTCAGAGGAGGGGAGCAGTATCACATAATTCTAGGTTTAAGAGTTTGCTCTCCCTGGGTTAGGATCCTTCTCTGTTGGTGAACTTGACCAAGGTTCCCAGCCTCTCTGATCCTCAGTTTCCTTCTGTATCCCCTCATAGGATTAAATTGGATGAAAGGGAGTGTTCTTGCTGGCCAGAGGTGAGAATCACATACTTTCAGGTTGATGATGACATCCTGTCTATGAACCCTCCTATACAATCTATTTGCTTTTGGAGGATGTCTGCATTTGATTGGCAGAGAAAGAAAGAGACAGAAGAAGTTTTTCAGTGAAGAGGTCCTAAGGGGAGACCATAGGGAGTTTGGCCTGGGTGTATAGGTTGAGATGTTTTCTGTTCTCTGCTGGTCCAGAGGGTGGTAAGAAAAGGGTACTGGAGGAACTGCATGTAGGAAATCTATTTAGGACAGAACAACCAATTTTCTGGGTGTGGGTGACCAAGTGAAGTCTAAAGTAGAAGCAAGGGGACCATTCTCTTCCTGTAAATCCCCATGCCACTCTGCCACATTTGTATTCACGGGATGGTAAACTTTAGAACTTCAGACCACACAGACAACATATATAAATCACTAGGACTGTGACTGCTGTGGTAGTTGCTCAAAAATTATGTGTTCTATTTCATTAGATCTTCCTTCAAGAAGTATTCCTTTTGAAATCTGGGCTTGGTGTCTTACAAAGTTTCTGATTTCTTAAAAATCACCTGTATTTATCTAGAAAATCAGACATGAGTAGATCTTGGGAACATCCCTAACTACTTTCAATTGTCTCATTCTGTAGCAATTCTAACAGGAGAGAATTAGGACCACAGTGTGATGTTTTCCAAAAGCAGTGTATGTCTAGGTGCTGGGCTGGCTGCTTAAGAACTATTTAGGAAATGTGTCAAACTTGGAGGTTGTAAAGCTCTACCTTGAAAAAATTCAGATTCAACAGATCTAGATTTCACAAGTCATTCTGGCCTGACAGCCAGTGTCCCAAGCAATTTCCTTGTCTACCTATGATAATCAATAGAATTACAGACATAGAAAAATGGGAAAAATATCCTAGGGACATAACTTGCAAATCCAATCCATTTCAACAAAATAACGGGAAGAAATGAGAGTTCAAGTAAGTGAAAGGAAAGAAATTGCCTATATATGAACACCTTGTTGACTCTTGATCTTGTTTGTGTTCTTGCTGAGGCTTACTGAACTGAACAAAACTCAACAGTGTGTGTGATGGTGCCAATGTCAGCACTAGGGAATCACATAGGTAATATATTCTTCTGGCAAGAAATAAGACTGCTTATATAGGGATAACTCTCTAAAATTCAATGATGGTTTGAAGAAAAACTTGCACATCAAGTTTCTAGCTGTTTCATAATTAACCACCACATATTCTTTTTAAAAATATTTATTGAGTCCCTATTATGTGCCAAGTACTGTTCTAAGCACAACAGCGAGTAAGATAGAAAAAACTCCGAATTCACAGATCTTATATTTTAGTGGAGGGAGACACACAATAAACAAATAAGTGAAATAAATAGTTGATTAGATAATGATGAATAATATGGAGGAAAATCAGGGAAGTAGAATGGGACATCTTACATTTTAGTGGAGGGAGACACACAATAAGCAAATAAGTGAAATAAATAGTTTATTAGATAGTGATGAGTAGTGTGGAGGAAAAGCAGGGAAGGAGAATGGGACATTCTGAGGAGGGTGTTGCAATTTTGAGCAAAGTAGTCAAGAACGGCCCACACTGAAAAGGTGATATTTGAGCACAGTAAAACACAAAAGAGGTCAGAGAGACCTCTGGTATCTGGCAGGGGGCTGGGAGAGGGGGCATATATGGCAGAAGCATTTCTGGAGTCTTTGAGGGACAGCAAAGAGACCAGTGTAGTTAAAGAGGACTTTATGAGCGGAGAATATGTGAGGAGAGTAATAATAGAAGATGAAATCAGAGAGTTATGGGAGTTAAATTACGTAAGGTCTTGTAGGATAGTGTGAAGACTTTGGCTTTTACTCTGAGTAGGATGGGAAGCCCTTGGAGTGTCTCATGCGCAGATGCAGCGTGATCCAAGTTAGGTATTCCATGCTCACCTTGGCAGCTCTCTGGGGAATGGACTACTCCGAAAAGGGAAAGAGAGGGAAGGAGGAATAATTTTTTAAATGCTTTGGGAAGAGATTGCAATGATCCGGGTGAAAAGTAATGTTGGCTTTTACTGGGTAGTAGAAGTGGAAAAGGTGAAAAATAATCAGATTCTGGATACATTTAAAGGTAGAGTGAAAAGATGTGCCAAGGAAGTAACTAAAAGGAGTCAAAGATGATCACAAGATGTCTGGCCTAACCAATTAAAAGAATTGGTTACAAATAACTAAGATGGAAAATAATAGAAAGTCAAGTGTGAGGTTTGGAAATATCAGTGAGTCTCTCTATTATGATATAAGTTAATCAAGAGTTTATGCTATTGCCTGAAAGGAATAAGGAAAATAAACATTAGTCATATGTCTATGGTTATTTTAAGATTAGAAATACTCTATACATGCAGAAAAAATGTCTACACAAGCAACTGTTAATAATGGTCCCAGAAATGGGAGAGTTCAAAAAATTTTATTTTTTACTTTTGTAGTTCTTTAATGTTTTACTATGAAAACATGTTTAAATTTTTTAAATTATCTGTCAACATCACTCGACAATAACCAATAAGGAACCATTGATACATACAACAACATGAATGACTCTCAAAAATAACATGTTAAGTGAAAGAAGTCAGGCACAAAAGAGTACACACTTTATTGTGACTCCATTTATATTCATTTAAGGGCAGACAGAACTAATTTATAGTGATAGAACTCAGAATTATGGTTGATTGTGCAAAGGACAGGGTAAGAAATTGACTGGAAAGGTCAAGAGGGAATTTTAAACTACACTCACATTAATGTTTTAAAAATATTGCCTGGGAGTAATTGCATAAAGTACAAACATAGATGTTACTCTTTAGTCCACAAATCACTACATAATGTACATTATGGTTAGGAACCAATTAGATAACTTTTTTCAAAATCTGTCTGATCACAAAGACAGCAAAACACACAGACAGTAAATCTAGTTTTATTGCCTTCTCGCTTCCCATTGATAACCCTATGTGACATTTTTTTTTAAATTTAATTTAATTTAATTTAATTTAATTTTATTATTATTACACTTAAAGTTTTAGGGTACATGTGCACAATGTGCAGGTTAGTTACATATGTATACATGTGCCATGCTGGTGTGCTGCACCCATTAACTCATCATTTAGCATTAGGTATATCTCCTAATGCTATCCCTCCCCACTTCCCCCACCCCACAACAGTCCCCAGAGTGTGATGTTCCCCTTCCTGTGTCCATGTGTTCTCATTGTTCAATTCCCACCTGTGAGTGAGAACATGCAGTGTTTGGTTTTTTGTCCTTGCGATAGTTTACTGAGAATGATGATTTCCAATTTCATCCATGTCCCTACAAAGGACATGAACTCATAATTTTTTATGGCTGCATAGTATTCCATGGTGTATATGTGCCACATTTTCTTAATCCAGGTGACATTTTACAAAAATGGATAATTGAAGAGGAATTGGCCAAAAAAGACAAAAGTAAAAAACAGGAAATGGAAAGTAGTAACACTGGAGGTTACATGTAAATCAAACATAAACAGAGTTATAGAAGACATAGCTAACTATAGGAATGCTGACACTGCTGGCATTCAAGAAACTCTAGATATGCTGCCAGAGCAACTTGATGGCAACTTAGGGATACAAATAGGTCTTTGTGATGAAAAGGATGAAGATGTCCCAGAAGAACATCCCAGCAAAATCTTCATGCTAAAGGAATTCTCAGGGATATTTTAAGACATTGCAAGCAAAAAAGATAAAATATTAGGAGCTGATCCAAACTTAGAAAGGAGTATGTCAATTTGTCAAGGCAGCAAAAGGATTCTCACTTTGCATTTTAAGAAGTAAAGAACCATTCAAACTTCTCTTGATAGTTCTTTAGAAATAAATAAAACACTTTAAATGTTTCTACTGTTTGACATTATAGTATAAATATTAGTTTTACTATTTTTATTTCTCTATACATTTACAAACAACAGTAAGAGAGCTTTTAATGTTTTGGCAACAATTTTTAGAGGTCATGGAACAAACAAATGTTTTCCATTGATAATTAAAGCAACTGTGTAATTGAAGCATGTGCAGTCACTTTTTGATCCCATGTTACCATGCAAAATGGGAACTACTTGTACTAGTATAACTTTTAAAAAATACACATTAAATTTTATTTATTGCTTAATCAACTTTAGACAGTATCTCTTGATACTCTGATTTGTGTTTAATGATGAAATTAATCTTCTTGTACTGTCCTCTACCTCTGTTCCTCCTCCTTCCTGGAATTCTGTTTTACCACTTCTTTTCAATTGTAAGAATAATATACTAGTAATTTCAATTTGTCTCTTATAGATTTTAAAATTGACAGCCAGTAAATATTTCATTAGAGTTTTTTTCTATTTTTTTTGAAAAATTATTCTTTAAGTTCTAGGGTACATGTGCACAATGTGCAGGTTTGATACATGGGTATACATGTGCCATGTTGGTTTGGTGCACTCATCAACTCGTGATTTACATTAAGTATTTCTCCTAATGCTATTCCTCTCCCAGCCCCCCACCCCACAACAGGACCCGGTGTGTGATGTTCCCTGCCCTGTGTGCAAGTGATCTCATTGTTCAATTCCCACCTATGAGTAAGAGCATGTGGTGTTTGGTTTTCTGTCCTTGTGATAGTTTGCTGAGAATGATGGTTTCCAGCTTCATCCACTTCCCTGCAAAGGACATGAACTCATCCTTTTTTATGGCTGCACACATTTTGTTAATCCAGTCTATCATTAATGGACGTTTGGGTTGGTTCCAAGTCTTTGCTATTGTGAATAGTGTTGCAATAAACATACATGTGCATGTGTCTTTATAGTAGCATGATTTATAATCCTTTGGGTATAAACCCAGTAATGGGATGGCTGGGTCAAATGGTATTTCTAGTTCTAGATCCTTGAGGGATTGCCACACTGTCTTCCACAATGGTTGAACTAATTTACACTCCCACTGACAGTGTAAAAGTGTCCCTATTTCTCCACATGCTCTCCAGCATCTGTTGTTTCCTGACTTTTTAATGATTGCCATTCTAACTGGCGTGAGATGGTATATCATTGTGGTTTTGATTTGCATTTCTCTGATGACCAGTGATGATGAGCATTTTTTCATGTGTCTGTTGGCTGCATAAATGTCTTCTTTTGAGAAATGTCTGTTCATATCCTTTGCCCACTTTTTGATGGGGTTGTATTTTTGTTTTTTGTTTTTGTTTTTTTTTGGTAAATTTGTTTGAGTTCTTTCTAGAATCTGGATATTAGCCCTTTGTCATATGGGTGGATTACAAAAATTTTCTCCCATTCTGTAGGTTGCCTCTTCATTCTCATGGTAGTTTCTTTTGCCATGCAGAAGCTCTTTGGTTTAATTAGATCACATTGGTCAATTCTGGCTTGTGTTGCCATTGCTTTTGGTATTTTAGTCATGAAATCTTTGCCCATGCCTATGTCCTGAATGGTATTGCCTAGGTTTTCTTCTAGGGTTTTTATGGTTTTAGGTCTAACATTTAAGTCTTTAATCCATCTTGAATTAATTTTTGTATGAGGTGTAAGGAAGGGATCCAGTTTCAGCTTTCTGCATATGGCTAGCCAGTTTTCCCAGCACCATTTATTAAACAGGGAACCCTTTCCCCACTTCTTGTTTTTGTCAGGTTTGTCAAAGATCAGTTGGTTGTAGATGTGTGGTGTTATTTCTGAGGCCTTTGTCCTGTTCCATTGGTCTATATATCTGTTTTGGTACCAGTATCATGCTGTTTTGGTTACTGTAGCCTTGTAGTGTAGCTTGAAGTCAGGTAGCATTATGCCTCCAGCTTTGTTCTTTTTGCTTAGGATTGTCTTGGCAATGTGGGCTCTTTTTTGGTTCCATATGAACTTTAAAGTAGTTTTTTCCAATTCTGTGAAGAGAGTCATTGGTAGCTTGATGGGGATGGAATTGAATCTATAAATTACCTTGGGCAGTATGGCCATTTTCATGATATTGATTCTTCCTATCCTTGAGCATGGAATGTTCTTCCATCTGTTTGTGTCCTGTTTTATTTCATTGAGCAGTGGTTTGTAGTTCTCCTTAAAGAGGTCCTCCACATCCCTTGTAAGTTGGATTCCTAGGTATTTTATTCTCTTGGTAGCAATTGTGAATGGGAGTTCACTCATGATTTGGCTCTCTGTTTGTCTATTATTGGTGTATAAGAATGCTTGTGATTTTTGCACATTGATTTTGTATCCTGAGACTTTGCTGAAGTTGCTTATCAGCTTAAGGAGATTTTGGACTGAAACAATGGGGTTTTCTAAATCTACAATCATGTCATCTGCAAACAGGGACAATTTGACTTCCTCTTTTCCTAATTGAATACCCTTTATTTCCTTCTCCTGCCTGATTGCCCTGGCCAGAACTTCCAACACTATGTTGAATAGGAGTGGTGAGAGAGGGCATCCTTGTCCTGTGCCAGTTTTCAAAGGGAATGCTTCCAGTTTTTGCCCATTCAGTATGATATTGGCTGTGGGTTTGTCATAGATAGCTCTTACGATTTGGGATATGTCCCATCAATACCTAATTTATTGAGAGTTTTTAGCAAGAATGTTGTTGAATTTTGTCAAAGGCCTTTTCTGCATCTATTGAGATAATCATGTGGTTTTTGTCATTGGTTCTGTTTATGCGTTGGATTATGTTTATTGATTTGTGTATGTTGAACCAGCCTTGCATCCCAGGGATGAAGCCAACCTGATTGTGGTGGATAAAGTTTTTGATGTGCTGCTGGATTCGGTTTGCCAGTATTTTATTAAGGATTTTTGCATCGATGTTCATCAGGGATATTGGTCTAAAATTCTCTTTTTACGTTGTGTCTCTGCCAGGCTTTGGTAACAGTATGACGTTGGCCTCATAAAATGAGTTAGGGAGGATTCCCTCTTTTTCTATTGATTGGAATAGTTTCAGAAGGAATGGTACCAGCTCCTCTTTGTATCTCTGGTAGAATTCGGCTGTGAATCTGTCTGGTCCTGGACTTTTTTTGGTTGGTAGGCTATTAATTATTGCCTCAATTTCAGAGCCTGTTATTGGTCTATTCAGAGATTCAGCTTCTTCCTGGTTTAGTCTTGGGAGGATGTATGTGTCGAGGAATGTATCCATTTCTTCTAGATTTTCTAGTTTATTTGCATAGAGGTGTTTATAGTATTCTCTGATGGTAGTTTGTATTTCTGTGGGATCAGTGGTGATTTTCGCTTTATCTCTTTTTATGGCATCTTTTTGATTCTTTTCTCTTTTATTCTTTAATAGTCTTGCTAGTGGTCTATCAGTTTTCTTGATCTTTTCAAAAAACCAGCTCCTGGATTCATTGATTTTTTTGAAGAGTTTTTTGTGTCTCTATCTCTTTCAGTTGTGCTCTGATCTTAGTTATTTCTTGCCTTCTGCTAGCTTTTGAATGTGTTTGCTCTTACTTCTCTACTTCTATTATTGTGATGTTAGGGTGTCAATTTTAGATCTTTCCTGCTTTCTCTTGTGGGCATTTAGTGCTATAAATTTCCCTCTACACACTGCTTTAAATGTGTCCCAGAGATTCTGCTACGTTGTGTCTTTGTTCTCGTTGGTTTCAAAGAAAACCTTTGTTTCTACCTTCATTTCGTTATTTAACCAGTAGTCATTCAGGAGCAAGTTGTTCAGTTTCCATGTAGTTGTGTGGTTTTGAGTGAGTTTCTTAACCCTGAGTTCTAATTTGATTGCACTGTGGTCTGAGAGACAAGTTTGTTGTGATTTCTGTTCTTTTACATTTGCTGAGGAGTGCTTTACTTCCAATTATGTGGTCAATTTTAGAATAAGTGCAGTGTGATGTTGACAAGACTGTATATTCTGCTGATTTGGGGTGGAGAGTAGATGTCTATTAGGTCTGCTTGGTGCAGAGCTGAGTCCAAGTCCTGGATATTCTTGTTAAGCTTCTCTCTCATTGATCTAATATTGACAATGGGGTGTTAAAGTCTCCCATTATTATTGTGTGGGAGTCTAAGTCTCTTTTTTAGGTCTCTAAGGACTTGCTTTGTGAATCTGGGTGCTCCTGTATTGGGTGCATATGTATTTAGGATAGTTAGCTCTTCTTGCTGAATTGATCCCTTTACCATTATGTAATGCCCTTCTTTGTCTCTTTTGATCTTTGTTGGTTTAAAGTCCATTTTATCAGAGACTAGGATTGCAATCCCTGCTTTTTTTTTTTTTTTTTTTTTTTGCTCCCCATTTGCTTGGTAGATTTTCCGCCATCCCTTTATTTTGAGTCTGTGTGAGTCTTTGCACGTGAGATGTTTCTCCTGAATACAGCACACACTGATGGGTCTTGACTTTTTATCCAATTTGCCAGTCTCTGTCTTTTAACTGGGGCATTTAGCCCATTTACATTTAAGGTTAATATTGTTATTTGTGAATTTGATCCTGTCATTATGATGTTAGCTGGTTGTTTTGCCCATTAACTGATGCAGTTTCTTCATAGCATCGATGGTCTTTACAATTTGGTATGTTTTTGTAGTGTCTGGTACCAGTTGTTTCTTTCCATGTTTAGTGCTTCCTTCAGGAGCTCCTGTAAGGCAGGCCTTGTGGTGACAAAATCTTTCAGCATTTGCTTTTCTGTAAAGGATTTTATTTCTCCTTCAGTTATGAAGCTTAGTTTGGCTGGATATGAAACTCTGGGTTGAAAATTCTTTTCTTTAAGAATGTTGAATATTGGCCTCCACTCTCTTCTGGCTTGTAGGGTTTCTGCTGAGAGATCTGCTGTTATTCTGATGGGCTTCTCTTTTTGGGTAACTCAACCTTTCTTTCTGGCTGCCCTTAACATTTTTTCCTTCATTTCAACCTTGGTGAATCTGGCACTTATGTGTCTTGGGGTTGCTCGTCTCGAAGAGTATCTTTGTGGTGTTTTCTGTATTTCCTGAATTTGAATGTTGGCCTGCCTTGCTAGGTTGGGGAGGTTCTCCCAGATAATATCCTGAAGAGTGTTTTTCAACTTGGCTCCATTCTCCTCATCACTTTCAGGTACACCAATCAGATGTAGATTTGGTCTTTTCACATAGTCCCATATTTCTGGGAGGCTTTGTTCATTTCCTTTTACTCTTTTTTCTCTAATCTTGTCGTCTTGCTTTATTTCATTAATTTGATCTTCAATCACTGATACCATTTCTTCCACTTGATTGAACCAGCTATTGAAGCTTGTGCATGCATCACGAAGTTCTGGTGCCATGGTTTTCAGCTCCATCAGGTCATTTAAGGTCTTCTCTACACTCTTTACTCTAGTTAACCATTTGTCTAACCTTTTTTCAAGGTTTTTAGCTTCCTTGTGATGGTTTGAACATGCTCCTTTAGCTCAGAGAAGTTTGTTATTACCGACCTTCTGAAGCCTACTTCTATCAACTCATCAAAGTCATTCTCCGCCCAGCTTTGTTCCATTGCTGGCGAGGAGTTGTGATCCTTTGGAGGAGAAAGGGCACTCTGATTTTTAGAATTATTTTTAGCTTTTCTGCTCTGGTTTATCCCCATCTTTGTGGTTTTATCTACCTTTGATCTTTGTTGTAGGTGACCTACAGATGGGGTTTTGATGTAGATGCGCTTTTTGTTGATGTTGATGCTATTCCTTTCTGTTTGCTAGTTTTCCTTCTTACAGTCAGGTCCCTCAGCTACAGGTCTGTTGGAGTTTGCTGGAGGTCCACTCCAGACCCTGTTTGCCTGGGTATCACCAGCAGAGGCTGCAGAACAGCAAATATTGCAGAACAGCAAATATTGCAGAACAGCAAATATTGCTGCCTGATCCTTCCTCTGGAAGCTTCCTCCCAGAGGGGCACCCACTTATATGAGGTGTCTGTTGGTCCCTACTGGGAGTTGTCTCCCAGTTAGGCTACATAGGGGTCAGGGACCCACTTGAGGAGGCAGTCTGTCCATTCTCAGAGCTCAAACACCATGTTGGGAGAACCACTGCTCTCTTCAGAGCTGTCAGACTTCAGGATGTTTAAGTCTGCAGAATTTGTCTGCTGCCTTTTGTTCAGCTAAGCCCTGCCCACAGAGGTGTAGTCTAGAGGCAGTAGGCCTTGCTGAGCTGCAGTGGGCTCTGCCCAGTTTGAGCTTCTCTAGCTGCTTTGTTTACCTACTCAAGCCTCAGAAATGGCGGATGCCCTTCCCCCAGCCAGGCTGTCTCCTGGCAGTTCGATCTCAGACTGCTGTGCTAGCAGTGAGCAAGGCTCCATTGGTGTGGGACCCACTGAGCCAGGCACAGGAGAGAATCTCCTTGTCTGCCAGTTGCTAAGACCTTGGGAAAGATGCAGTATTTGGGTGGGAGTGTCCCGTTTTTCCCGGTACAGTCTGTCACGGCTTCCCTTGGCTAGGAAAGGGACATCCCCTGACCCCTTTTGATTCCTGGGTGAGGCGATGCACTGCCCTGCTTCAGCTTGCCTTCCGTGAGCTGCACCCACTGTCCAACCGGTCCCAATGAGATGAACCAGGTACCTCAGTTGGAAATGCAGAAATCACCTGTCTTCTGCGCCGATCATGCTGGTAGCTGCAGACCAGAGCTGTTCCTATTCGGCCATCTTGGACCATTAGAGTTTTTAATTCCATTTCTTGTTGTTGCTCAAAAAAGAGATATAACATCTACATATCATAAGAATTCTCTTGCTTCTTAATCACAGTGTTTGCTCAACAGAGTTCACTTCTATATTAAAGACAACAGTTTTGGAGCCCTCTGACTTCCTATTCTAATTTGGATCAATTGATTTCTGATCTGCTGCATGACCGTCATGCTGGAATATTTACCTTGAGCTAACTCCACAGTTTCTTGGAACTGTCTCACTTCCTTTTGCTGAACTACAGCCTCTTGTTTTTTGTTTGTTTTTTAAGAAAAAGTGCATAGAATGATTATTTTGCTGGGTATAAAATTCTGATTCAACATGATTTTCTTTCTGAATGTAAATGTAATGCTTCATTGCCTTGTAAATTCAATATTACTGATGGCAATAGGACTTTCATAGATAATATACTCTTATTCTATTTGAAAGCTTTCAGGGTTTTTATCCTTGAACTTCTTATATATAATCAAGACACACGTGGTTATCCTGCTTAGCACTCAGATATCCTCTCAATGAAAGCTTGTCTTTCTTCAACTCTGATATATTATTTTCTTATTATTTCTTTTAATATTTCTTCCTACATGTATAGCTTCTCGATTTTTTTGTTTATGGAATTCCTAATAACTAGATATTGCCTTTCCTGGACTGGTCTTTTTCGTCATTTAACTTTTCCCTAGTACTTTTACTTGTCCATATCCTTCAAGTATTTTTAGCTGTTCTATATTCTACAAGATTTAATCTATTTTTTATTCCAGGATTTCTATTAATTTATGTTTATTTTTATTCAGCTATAACTTGCATAACCTAAAGTGCAAAAATTTTAAGTATATGTAAGTTTATGTGTATACACCTACAGATTAAGTTATAAAAGATATCCAGTATCCTAGTAGATGCCTTTCTGGTTCTACCAGTTGATGGTTCTAAAGGTAACTACTGTCCTGGCTTTTGTCACCAGAGATTAGTTTTGCCTATTTTAAACTCCATATAAATTGAATCATAGTGTACAAGGCGGAATAATGCCCTTTTTCCCACCCCAAATAAAGATGCTCAAGTCCTAATCTTTGAAACCTGTGACTATATTGCCTTACATGGAAAAAAAAATGGACTGTAGATATGATTAAGAATCTTGAGATGGGGGAATTACCTTGGATTCTGTGGGTGGGCCCAGTGTAATCGCAGGGGCCCATATGAAAGAAAGCAGGAGGCAGGAGAGTTAAAGAAGGAGAGATGAAAACAGGCGCAGATATTGAAAAGGAGGAGAGGGAGAGAGAGAAGGTGATTGGAAGATGCTATGCTGCAGGCTTTGAAGGTGGTGGAGCCTAGAGACTGTGAAAGGTAAGGGAACAAATTCTCCCCTCCAGCTGCCAGAAGAAACAGAACCCTGTTGACACCTTAATTATAGCCCACCAAAACTGATTTTTGACTTCTGATTCTAGAACTGTAAGATAATGAATTTGTGTTGTTTTAAACCACTTAGTTTGGGGTAATTTGTGAAAGAAGAAATAGAAAACTAATATATACAGTATGTATTGTGACTGGCTTCTATTGCTTAACATTATATCCATGAGATTCATCTATGTTGTTACGTATATCAATAGATTTCATAGTTGTGAACATATCACAATTTACTTATCTATTATATGGATCATAGACATAGGCTGCTTTCAGTCATTAATCATTATGAATAAGGTTGTTATAAAGATTCTTGTACATATTTTTTCATGGTTAAGAAAATAAACAAGGCCAGGCACAGTGGCTCATGCTTGCAATCCCAGCACTTTTGGGGGCCAAGGTGAGAAGATCACTTGAGCCCGGGAGTTTGAGATCAGCCAGGGCATCATAGTGAGACTCTGTCTCTACAAAAAATAAATTTTAAAAAAATCTAGGCATGGTGGTATGCACCTATAGTCACAGCTACTCAGGAAGCTGAGGCAGGAGGATCACTTGAGACCCCGGAAGACTGAATCGGCAGTGAGCCATTGAAGACAACAGTTATTGCACCACTACACTCCAGCCTAGGTGACAAAGCAAGACCCTGTCTCAAAAAAAAAAAAAAAAGGCTAAATTTTGTTGTTTATGTATGCCCAGAAGTGAAATTAATGGGTTATAGAGTATGCAGTATGAAGACAAGGTATGCAGTATTTGATAGTAGATAAACACTGCTGAGGAGTTTTCCAAAATGATTTTTATCAATTTTTATTGCTCTAGCAATGTATGAGTTACAATTGCCCTACATCCTCATTGACCTTGGGATTTGTCATTATTTCTATTTCATCCATCCTCACAGGGTATAGTCAAATTTTATAAGTTTTGTATATGCATATATTCATGAAACTATCAAGACAACGAAGATCTCCATTACCTCAAGTTTCCTTGTTCCTTTCCAATCCCTTACTCTACTCCTCCCTGCCCATAATCCACCCTGTTGCGAGATAATCACTGATTTTTCTTTCCATACTATAGATTAGTATGCATTTTCCAAATTTTCAATAAATGGAATCAGATGTACATAGTCTTTTCTTTCTAGTTTTTTCATCCATATTTATTACATGGATATTCATCCTTGTTATAGTATGTTTTAATAGTTGATTTGTTTTTGCAGGTCAATAATATTCCATTATTTGGATGTATCATAATTTTTTTATCCATTAAACTAATGATGGATATCTATGTTGTTTCCAATTTGGGACTATTATAAAGAGAGCTGCAGAATCTTGTATAGTTTTGAATATATGGTTTCACTCTTGGGTAAATACCTAAGAGTGGAATAACTATATCATATGGTAGGTGAATATTTAGCTTTTGAAAAAACTAACAGTTTGTTTTCCAAATTCGTTGTGCCATTTTATATTCCCATCAGCAATTTATGAGGGTTCTAATTACTCACATTTTTCCCAATACTTGGCATGGGCAATCTTTTTAATTTCAGCCATTCTAATAAGTGTGAAATGATATTATCTTCTGGTTTTAATCTGCATTCCCCTAATGACACATGATGCTGTGCATCTTTCCATGTGCTTATTTGCTATCCATATAACTTCCATGGTAAAATGCCTATTACAATTTTTAGCCCATTAATTACTTTTTTATTATGTTTTGAGAGTTTTTAATATTCTGATAAAGTTCTTTATCAGATATATGTATTTAAAACATTTCCTTCTAGTCTGTGTCTTGTATTTTCATTCTCTTAACAGTATCTTTCAAAGGTATGGCATTTTAATTTTGATGACATTCTGTTTAGCAATTTATCTTTTATTGGATCGTGCTTTTGGTATGGTATCTCAGGAGTATTTGTTTAATCCAAAGTCAAAAAAGTTTTTTTTTAATATTTTCTCATGGAAACCTGATAGACTCATGCTTTAAATTTAGGTATATGGTCCATTTTGAATTAATTTTTGAATTATTGTGAGATGTGATTTGAGTATTGCATATTATAAACACTTTTTCAGCACCATTTGTTGAAGAGTCAAAATCTTTTCTCTATTGTATTGTCTTTGCACCTTTGTCCAAAATCCACATATGGTTAGTGATGAATTTTAATGTTTAAAAATTTAGAAAATTTTTTTTAAAAACCAGTATACATCCACATATGTGTGAGCCTATTTCTGGACTCTCTATTGTGTTCCAATATTCTATTTGCCTATCCTGATATCAGTATCACACTGTCTTAATTAATGCAGTTTTATAATATGCCTTGAAATGAGATGTTGTTTCTCCTCTGACTGTGTTATTATTTTTAACAGTTGATTTGCTTCTTCTATGTCCTTCGCATTTCCACATGAATTTCAGATTTGATTTGTCTATTTCTACCAAAAAAAAAGCCTGCTGGGATTTTGACTTGGATTGCACTGAATCTGTAGATCAACTTGGAGAAAAGTGACATCTTAGCATTATCAAGTCTTCCAACCCATAAATTCAGTATATCCTCCCATTTGTTTATGGTTTTAATTAATAGAAGCCTTTATGGAATCTTTTTATTAATTTCTTTCAGGAATGATTTTTAGTTTGCAGAGTATAGGCTCGAACATCTTTTGTCAGATTTATTCTTAAGTAACTCCTATTTGTTCATGCTTTTGTAAAATGTATTTTTATTTCAATTTCTCATTGTTTGTTGCTAATATATGGAATACAATTGATTTTTATATATTGATCTTGTATCATGCAATCTTGCTTGATGCACTTATTAGTTGCAGCAGCTTTTTCTGTAGATTCAATCAGATTTTCTACATAGATGATAATGTCATCTGTGAACTGAAAACAGCTTTCTTTCTTTCTTTCTCATCTAGATGCCTTTTATTTCTTTTTCTTGCCTTATTGTGACCCTTCAGTACAGTGTTGAATGGAAGTGGTGGGAGTAGACATCCTTGTCTTTTCCTTAACCTTAGATGGGATGGGGGTTGAGGGGGAAGAATCGTTCTGTATTTAACCATAAAGAATAATGTTAGCTGTAGGTTTCCAGTAGAAGGCTTTTATCAGTTTGAAGATGTTTCCTTCTATTCCTACTTTGCTGGAAATTTTTATTGTGAATTATTTTAAATACTATCAAGTGTTTTTCATCTCTGTTGAGATAATCATATGGTTTTTCTCTTTTAGTTTTTTAATTTAGTAAATTATTGTGATTCATTTTCAAATGTTAAACCAACCTTACATTCCTGGAGTATGCTATGATTCGTCATAATATATTATGCTTTTTGTATATTATTGGATCCAAATTGCTAAAATTTTGTTTAGAATTTTTATCCTCTGTCCAGTTCACGTGGTATATTTTTCTATAATTTTCTTTCCTTGTAATGTCATTTTCATGTTTTGGGGGGCAGAGTAAGGCTGGTCTTATAAAATGAGTTGGAAAGTATTTCCTTCTTTTCAGTTTTCTGGAAAGGTTCACGTAGAATAGGTATTATATGTTTGGTTTATGGTGTAATTACCTGAGCCTGAAGTTTTCTTTGTAGGAGAATTTTAAACTACAAATTCAATTTAGCCAATAGATACACAGTTATTTATGTTCTCTATTTTTTCTTGAATGAACTTTGGCAGTTTGCATCTTTCAAATAATTTTTCCACTGCACCTAAATTGTTGGATTTATTGGCAAAGTTTTTCACAGTATCCTTTTGTTATCCTTTTTAATATCCATAGAACCTTTAATAATATATTCTCTATCATTCCTGATATTTTAAAATTTGTTTTTCTTTTCCTCTCGATAAATCTGTCTAGCTACTTATTAATTTTAATCAATCTTCTCAAAGAATCAGATTTTGATTTTATTGATTTTCTGTTTTTTTCTCTTTTCTATTTCATTTGATTCCTAATCTGAGCTTTATTATTTTACTTCTTCCACTTACTCTGAGTTTAATTTGCTCTTATTTTTCTAGCGTTTTAAGTAAGAGGCATAGTCATTGATTTAAGACCTTTCTTCTGCCTACTTTGAGTTCACTTTGCTCTTCGTTTACTAGTTTCTTAAGGTGGAAGATGAAGTTATTAATTTGACACCTTTCTTGTTTTCTTTTGTAGGTATTAAGTGCAATAAATATCGCCTAATTGCTCTGACTAGGATATGTAGTACCATGCTGAATAGGAGTGGTGAAAGTGGGCATCCTTGTCTTTTTCCAGTTATTAGAGGAAAAGCTTTCAACTTTTTCCCATTTAGGATGATGTAAGCTGTGGGTTTGTCATATATAGCCTTTATTACTTAAAGCTATGGTCCTTTTATGCCTAGTGTGTTGAGAGTTTTTATCATGAATGGATATTGAATTTTATCAAATGCTTTTTCTGCATTTATTGAGATGATCATATGATTTTTGTCCTTTATTCTGATGATGTGATGTTATCACTTTTATTGATCTATGTATGTTGGACAGTTCTTGTTTCCTTGAAATAAATCCCATTTGATCATGTGTATTATCTTTTTTATGTGCTGTTGGATTCAGTTTGCTAGTATTCCGTTGAGGATTTTTGTATCTGTATTCATGAAGGATACTGGCCTGTAGTTTTTTGTTGTATCTTTTTTCTGGTTTTGGTATCAGGCTAATGCTGGCTCATAGAATGAGTCAGGGAGAATTCCCTTCTCTTCAATATTTTGGAATCATTTGAGGAGGATTGACATTGGTTCTTCTTTATATGTTTGGTAGAATTCTGCAGTGAAAACATCCAGTTCTGGACTTTTCTTTTGGGGAATTTTTTTTATTACTGATTCAACCTCACTGCTCATTATTGGGCTGTTCAGGTTTTCTATTTCTTCCTGATTCAACCTTGGTAGATTTTATGTGTACAGGAATGTATCCATTTCCCCTAGGTTTTCCAGTTTGTTAGTGTACAGTTATTCACAATAGTCTCTGGTGATCTTTTGTATTTCTCTTGTATCAGTTATGTTTCCTTTTTCATTTCTAATTTTGTTTATTTAAATAATCCCTCTTCTTTTCTTGGTTATTCTAGTAAGCAGTTTATCATTTTGGCTTTTATATTAGTTCGTTTTCATGCTGCTGATAAAGACATACCCAAGACTGGGAAGAAAAAGAGGTTTAATTGAACTTACAGTTCCACATGGCTGGGGAGGCCACAGAATCATGGCAGGAGGTGAAAGGCTCTTCTTACTCGGCAGCGGAAAGAGAAAAATGAGGAGGAAGCAAAAGCAGAAAACCCTGATAAACCCATCAGATATCATGAGACTTATTCACTATCACGAGAATAGGACAGGAAAGACCGGCCCCTGTGATTCAATTACCGCCCACTGGGTCCCTTCCACAGCACGTGGGAATTCTGGGAGACACAATTCAAGTTGAGATTTTGGTGAGGGCACAGCCAAACCATATCAACTATTTTTTGGAAGAACCAATTTTTTGTTTTGTTGATGATTTGTATTTTTTTAGTCTTTAGTTTACTTCTGCTCTGATCTTTATTATTTCTTTTCTTCTGTTAATTTGATGTTCTTGCTTTTCCAGTTCCTTGAGGTACATCATTAGATTGTTTACGTGAAATATTTCTGGGTTTTTTGTTTGTTGTTTGTTTTTCACAGAGTCTCGCTCTGTCGCCCAGGCTGGAGTGCAGTGGCGTGATCTCCGCTCACTGCAAGCTCCGCCTCCTGGGTTCACGCCATTCTCCTGCCTCAGCTGGGACAACAGGCTCCCGTCACCATGCCTGGCTAATTTTTTGTATTGTTTAGTAGAGATGGGATTTCACCGTGTTAGCCAGGGTGGTCTCGATCTCCTGACCTCGTGATCCGCCCACCTCGGCCTCCCAAAGTGCTGGGATTACAGGCGTGAGCCACTGCGCCCGGCCCTGGGTTTTTTTTATGTAGGCATTTATTGCTATAATCTTTCCTCTTAGCACTGCTTTTGCTGTGTCCCGTAAGTGTTGATATGTCATTTTCATTTGTTTTCATTTTCTTTTGTTTCAGGAAATTTTTAAACTTCCATTTTAATTTCTTTATTGATCTGATGTTCATTCAGGAACATGTTTAATTTCCATGTATTTGTATAGTTTTCAAAGCTCCTCTTGGTTTTGACATTTAGTTTTATTCCATTGTGGTCTGATAAGGTGATTGATATGACTTTGGTTTTCAAAAATTTGTTGTGACTTGTTTTGTCACCTAACATGTGGTCAGTCCTAGAAAAATATTCTATGTGCTGATGAGAAGAATGTATGTTCTGCAGTTGCTGGATGAAATGTTTTGTAAATATTTATTAGGTCCATTTGTTCTAAAGTACAGTTTAAGTTAAATGTTTATTTTCTGTCTACTTGATCTGTCTAATGCTGAGAGCGGAGTATTGACATCTGCAACTATTATTGTATTGAATTCTATCTTTTTCTTTAGCTCCAGTAATTTTTATTTGTGAATGTGTGTGCTCTAGTGTTGGGTGCATATATGTTTAGAATTGTTACATCCTCTTGCTGGTTGATCCCTTTATCATTATATAATGACCTTCTTTGTCTTTTTTTTTACTCTTTTTGACTTAAAGTCTATTTTATCTGATATAACTACTGTTGCTTGCTTTTGGTTTCCATTTGCATGGAATATCTTTTTCAGTCCCTTTACTTTCAGTTTATGTATGCTCCTCAACAGGTAAAGTGCATTTCTTTTAGGCAGCATGTAGTTGTATCTGTTTTAAAAATCAATTCAACCCGTCTATATCTTCTAAGTAGAGAATTTAGTCTGTTTACATTCAGGGCCCTTATTGATATGTGAGGGTTTTTTTCCTCTCAAATTGTTAATTGTTTCATGGCTGTTTTGTATATTCTTTTTCCTTTCTGATTCTCTTACTTCTTGTCCTTGTGGTTTGCTGATTTTCTATGGTGGTACCATTGAGTCTTTTCTCTTGTGCATTTGTGTGTTTGCTGTAACAAGGAGTTTTCTATTTTCATGTGTTTTCCTGATGGTAACTGTAGTCTTTTCACTTACAGGTTTAGGACTCCATTGAGCATTTCTTGTAAGGCAGGTATATCATTTATGAAGGATACTTGTGTTGTATATAATATCTTTGGGTGGCAGGGTTTTTTTTTCTTTCAGCACTTTGAATATATTTTGTCATTCTCTCCTGGCCTATAAGACTTCTGCTGAGAAGTTCACTGTTAGTCTGATGGGGGCTCCTTTACAGGTAACTAGATTCTTTCCTATTGATGATTTTAGAATTTTCTCCTTGTCATTGAATTTAGACAGTTTGACTATAATGTGCCATAGAGAAGACCTTTTTGCATTGTATCTAATTGGGGATTGCTGGGTCCCCTATATTTGGATGTCTGAATCTTTTACTAGACTTGGGAAGTTTTCGTCTATTATTTCATTAAATAAGTTTTCAAATTCTTTCATTCTCTCCTCACCTTTGGGGCTACCAATAATGTATATATTTGGTCACTTTATAGTGTCCCATATCTCATAAGTCTTCACTCATTCTTTTTTATTATTTTTTCTTTATTTTGTCTGAGTGGTTATTTCAAAAGACCTGTCTTCAAGTTCTGAAATTCTTCTGCTTGGTCTAGTCTATTGTCGAAGTTTTCTAGTGCTTTTTGTGTTTCATTTAAAGAATTTTTCAGTTCCAAAATTTCTTTTTGATTCTTTTTTAATATATATCTCTGTTTGGTGTATTTCTCATTCATGTCCTGAGTTCTTTTTCCGATTTCATTGTATTGTTTTTTGAAATTCTGTTGTACCTCACTGAACTTCTTTGGTATTATAATTTTGAATTCTTTTTCCAGGGTTTCATGAATTTATTTTTTAATGGGATCTCTTGCTGTGGAATTGCGTTCCTTTGGGGGTGTCATATTTCTTTGCTTTTTCATGCTTCTTGTTTTCCTTACATTGATATCTGTGCATCTGGTGTAACAGTCACTTTTGCCTGTCTTTTTTTTTTTTTTTTTTTTTTTTTTGGATTTGCTGCTTTCATAGGGGAGGGCTTTTTCCTGAAGATATATCAATGATATTGGTTGGGTAGGACTTTTTGCTTTGATTCTGGATGTGTACAGTAATATAGTCTTCTATGATTTATTTGGTGGTAAACAGCACCATTGGCATCGGATTTCCTTGGTGTCTTTGGATGCAGTTATTAGTGGAGGCTTTATTGAGCTTTTATGGTGATAGAGATGTCTGGTGGGTCAGTCTTCAGACTTCTGTGGTGGTAGCAGTGGTCTAAGCATGCCTAATCTTGGGCCCCAGGGCAGTATACACTGCCTCCAGTGTTAGTGGAATCAGATGGGTGAATTTTTGGACCTCCAGGTAGCTTGCTCAGATGCAGGTATTAGCAGTGGTGGGCCAGCTGGATGAGCAAGTTCTTGGGTCCCTGGGAAGCCAGAGTTATGTGGGCAATGGCAATAGAAGTGGCTGGAAAGCCCTCTGTATTCTGAGAACTGCACACTGATGTTGGCAGTGGCTGTGGTGCAGGGTTGCCACCCACAGCCCCAGACACAAAACTCTCTGGTTCTCCTGCTCACTACTGCTCCATGCAGAGGTGGGGAGTGACCCTACCCTTTGCACATGAGTCCAGGCATGAAGGCCACATTGCCAGTGGGAGCACAGTGACCACTCACAGCCCCAGACAGGCAGCCCTCTGGTTCACCTGCTCCAGCCCCCAGCAGCAGTAGCAGAGACTGTGCCCATAGCAGTGTGTCCAGGGGGAGAAGGGGTTCCACTCTATGTGCATGAGACTGAGCACAGTGGCTGTTCTGCCAGTGGGAGGGGATCACACTCTGCTTGTGAGGTGGATCATAGAGTTCATGCCACTTCTGGAGTTGGGGTCAATTCTCACAGCCCCATACAGGGAGCTCTCAGGCTCTGGAAAACATGCACTTTGTATTCCTTTTTCCCAGGGGCTGCGTTTTTGGTGTGCTGCACTGCCCTTTCCCTGGGAAGCAGTATTCCCTGTGGGCTAGAGTACTGGGGACCCCATAGCACCTTTGGGTCTAATCAGTGCTATACCACTATAGCCCTCCAGGTGGACACAGGGGGACGTCAGTGGGGGCTCACAGGGTATGGAGATTTAGGGGTTGTGCCTGTTGCTCATGCCTTCCTCCACCACAAGGCATGGAGCAGTACCCTTGGTGCTGGCCCATATTAGTAGAATTCATTCAGTTTCTTCCAAAATGGCTCAACAGCGGTGCACTGGATTGAATAGTGTTTCCCCAAAATTACTGTCCACCCAAAACCAGTGAATGTGACTTTATTTGGAAATAAGTCTTTACCGATGTAATCAAATTAAGAAGAGATCATATTGAATTAGGGTGGACCCTAACCTAGTCAGTGAGTGTTGTCTTTTATAAGAAAAGGGGAATTTGGACGCAAACAGAAGATAGATGACCATGCAAAGATGGAGGAAGAGATTGGAATTATGCTGCCAAAAAACAGGGAACACTAAGGATTGCTGGCTACCATCAGAAGCTAGAAGAGGAAAGAAAGTCTTCTTCCCTGGAGGCTTCAGAAAGGGCATGCTCTGCTGACACCTTGATTTTAGACTTCTGGCCTCCAGAACTGTAAGAGAATAAATTTGTGCTGTTTTAAACCCCTTAGTTTATGGTAATTTTTTAGGCAGCTAATAAAAGCAGAAAGCCTCCCATTCCTTGCTGATCTGCTGCCCCAATGTCCCTATTCATCTACCTTGGCTACATGAATAACTGTTCTTTCTAAATTCAGGGAAAATTTACTGTTCACTTTTATTTATAAATTTCCTCTATATACATGGTTTTCCACTTCTCTTCCTAAGATATTTAAACTTTTGTGAGTATCTGCATTTCTATACTTGATTTTTGCCCTTACCAGCCTCTTGTGACCCTTCTTTACTCTATATAGCATTTCCACATTGTGTGCAGTCCTTTGGTTTCATAACTTGTTTTGTTTTTAGCAACCATTCTTTATTTCATTTAAATTTATCAACTCATTCAAGCCTCCTTCAGGAGTTGGTCCCGCCTCTCTCTTAGCTTTTCAGCTGGTGTTGCAGAATTCCTTAGCTGAATTGGGGTCACTGCATTTACTTAGATTTGCTCATTATTTTCTAAGCTTACACTGGGGGTTATTGATTTTCTTTTTATCAGACAACGCTATTGTTTTTCTGTTACAGTAGCCAGGAGAAAGAATTTGGACCTATTTTTAATCCACCATCTTTCAGAAAGTCTCCTGTCATGGTTAAACCTTTTGTGCCAGTCAAAACTCTTGCTCTTGACATTTCTTCACCTCCTTAAATATCTTTTCATAGGCCAAGTGTCTTGTAAGTTTAACTTTGCATAAAGTTTTATATCAATTTTTTTGTTATAAATAAGTAATTTGTTTATTTTATTTTATTTTATTTTTATTATTATTATACTTTAAGTTTTAGGGTACATGTGCACAATGTGCATGTTTGTTACATATGTGTACATGTGCCATGTTGGTGTGCTGCACCCATTAACTTGTCATTTAGCATTAGGTATATCTCCTAATGCTATCCCTCCCCCCTCACCCCACCACACAACAGTCTCCAGAGTGTGATGTTCCCCTTCCTGTGTCCATGTGTTCTCATTGTTCAATTCCCACCTATGAGTGAGAACATGCGGTGTTTGGTTTTTTGTCCTTGTGATAGTTTGCTGAGAATGATGGTTTCCAGCTTCATCCATGTCCCTACAAAGGACATGAACTCATCATTTTTTATGGCTGCATAGTATTCAATGGTGTATATGTGCCACATTTTCTTAATCCAGTCTATCGTTGTTGGACATTTAGGTTGGTTCCAAGTCTTTGCTATTGTGAATAGTGCCACTATAAACATACGTGCTTGTGTCTTTATAGCAGCATGATTTATAGTCCTTTGGGTATATACCCAGTAATGGGATGGCTGGGTCAAATGGTATTTCTAGTTCTAGATCCCTGAGGAATCACCACACTGACTTCCACAATGGTTGAACTAGTTTACAGTCCCACCAACAGTGTAAAAGTGTACGTATTTCTCCACATCCTCTCCAGCACGTGTTGTTTCCTGACTTTTTAATGATCACCATTCTAACTGGTGTGAGATGGTATCTCATTGTGGTTTTGATTTGCATTTCTCTGATGTCCAGTGATGATGAGCATTTTTTCATGTGTCTGTTGGCTGCATAAATGTCTTCTTTTGAGAAGTGTCTGTTCATATCCTTTGCCCACTTTTTGATGGGGTTGTTTGTTTTTTTCATGTAAATTTGTTTGAGTTCATTGTAGATTCTGGATATTAGCCCTTTGTCAGATGAGTAGGTTGCAAAAATTTTCTCCCATTCTGTAAGTTGCCTGTTCACTCTGATGGTAGTTTCTTTTGCTGTGCAGAAGTTCTTTAGTTTAATTAGATCCCATTTGTCAATTTTGGCTTTTGTTGCCATTGCTTTTAGTGTTTTAGACATGAAGTCCTTGCCCATGTCTATGTCCTGAATGGTATTGCCTAGGTTTTCTTCTAGGGTTTTTATGGTTTTAGGTCTAACATGTAAGTCTTTAATCCATCTTGAATTAATTTTTGTATAAGGTGTAAGGAAGGGATCCAGTTTCAGCTTTCTACATATGGCTAGCCAGTTTTCCCAGCATCATTTATTAAATAGGGAATCCTTTCCCCATTGCTTGTTTTTGTCAAGTTTGTCAAAGATCAGATAGTTGTAGATATGGGGCATTATTTCTGAGGGCTCTGTTTTGTTCCCTTGGTCTATATCTCTGTCTTGGTACCAGTACCATGCTGTTTTGGTTACTGCAGCCCTGTAGTATAGTTTGAAGTCAGGTAGCATGATGCCTGTAGCTTTGTTCTTTTGGCTTAGGATTGACTTGGCGATGTGGGCTCTTTTTTGGTTCCATTTGAACTTTAAAGTAGTTTTTTCCAGTTCTGTGAAGAAAGTCATTGGTAGCTTGATGGGGATGGCAATGAGGCTATAACTTACCTTGGGCAGTATGGCCATTTTCACCATATTGATTCTTCCTACCCATGAGCATGGAATGTTCTTCCATTTGTTTGTATCCTCTTTTATTTCATTGAGCAGTGGTTTGTAGTTCTCCTTGAAGAGGTCCTTCACATCCCTTGTAAGTTGGATTCCTAGGTATTTTATTCTCTTTGAAGCAATTGTGAATGGGAGTTCACTGATGATTTGGCTCTCTGTTTGTCTGTTATTGGTGTATAAGAATGCTTGTGATTTTTGTATACTGATTTTATATCCTGAGACTTTGCTGAAGTTGCTTATCAGCTTGAGAAGATTTTGGGCTGAGACGATGGGGTTTTCTAGATATACAATCATGTCATCTGCAAACAGGGACAATTTGACTTCCTCTTTTCCTAATTGAATACCCTTTATTTCCTTCTCCTGCCTGATTGCCTTGGCCAGAACATCCAACACTATGTTGAATAGGAGTGGTGAGAGAGGGTATCCCTGTCTTGTGCCAGTTTTCAAAGGGAATGCTTCCAGTTTTTGCCCATTCAGTATGATATTGGCTGTGGGTTTGTTACACATAGCTCTTATTATTTTGAGATACATCCCATCAGTACCTAATTTATTGAGAGTTTTTAGCATGAAAGGTTGTTGAATTTTGTCAAAGGCCTTTTCTGCATGTATTGAGATAATCATGTGGTTTTTGTCTTTGATTCTGTTTATATGCTGGATTACATTTATTGATTTGTGTATGTTGAACCAGCCTTGCATCCCAGGGATGAAGTCCACTTGATCATGGTGGATAAGCTTTTTGATGTGCTGCTGGATTCAGTTTGCCAGTATTTTATTGAGGATTTTTGCATCAATGTTCATCAAGGATATTGGTCTAAAATTCTCTTTTTTTGTTGCGTCTCTGCCAGGCTTTGGTATCAGGATGATCCTGGCCTCATTAAATGAGTTAGGGAGGATTCCCTCTTTTTCTATTGATCGGAATAGTTTCAGAAAGAATGGTACCAGCTCCTCTTTGTACCTCTGGTAGAATTTGGCTGTGAATCCATCTGGTCCTGGACTTTTTTTGGTTGGTAAGCTATTGATTATTGCTTCAATTTCAGAGCCTGGTATTGGTCTATTCAGAGATTCAGATTCTTCCTGGTTTAGTCTTGGGAGGATGTATGTGTCAAGGAATTTATCCATTTCTTCTAGATTTTCTAGTTTATTTGCGTAGAGGTGTTTATAGTATTCTCTGATGGTAGTTTGTATTTCTGTGGGATCGGTGTTGATATCCCTTTCATCATTTTTTATTGCATCTATTTGATTCTTCTCTCTTTTCTTCTTTATTAGTCTTGCTAGCGGTCTATCAATTTTGTTGATGTTTTCAAAAAACCAGGTCCTGGATTCACTAATTTTTTGAAGGGTTTTTTGTGTGTCTGTTTCCTTCAGTTCTGTTCTCATCTTAGTTATTTCTTGCCTTCTGCTAGCTTTTGAATGTGTTTGCTCTTGCTTTTCTAGTTCTTTTAATTGTGATGTTAGGGTGTCAATTTTAGATCTTTCCTGCTTTCTCTTGTGGGCATTTAGTGCTATAAATTTCCCTCTACACACTGCTTTGAATGTGTCCCAGAGATTCTGGTATGTTGTCTTTGTTCTCGTTGGTTTCAAAGAACATCTTTATTTCTGCCTTCATTTCATTATTTACCCAGTAGTCATTCAGGAGCAGGTTGTTCAGTTTCCATGTAGTTGAGCGGTTTTGAGTGAGTTTCTTAATCCTGAGTTCTAGTTTGATTGCACTGTGGTGTGAGAGAGTTTGTTATAGTTTCTGTTCTTTTACATTTGCTGAGGAGTGCTTTACTTCCAATTATGTGGTCAATTTTGGAGTAGGTGTGGTGTGGTGCTGAAAAAAATGTATATTCTGTTGATTTGGGGTGGAGAGTTCTGTAGATGTCTATTAGGTCTGCTTGGTGCAGAGTTGAGTTCAATTCCTGGATATCCTTGTTAACTTTCTGTCTCATTGATCTGTCTAATGTTGACAGTGGGGTGTTAAAGTCTCCCATTATTATTGTGTGGGTGTCTAAGTCTCTTTGTAGGTCACTCAGGACTTGCTTTATGAATCTGGGTGCTCCTGTATTGGGTGCATATATATTTAGGATAGTTAGCTCTTCTTGTTGAATTGATCCCTTTACCATTATGTAATGGCCTTCTTTGTCTCTTTTGATCTTTTTTGGTTTAAAGTCTGTTTTATCAGAGACTAGGATTGCAATCCCTGCCTTCTTTTGTTTTCCATTTGCTTGGTAGATCTTCCTGTATCCCTTTATTTTGAGCCTATGTGTGTCTCTGCACATGAGATGGGTTTCCTGAGTGCAGCACACTGGTGGGTCTTGACTCTTTATCCAATTTGCCAGTCTGTGTCTTTTGATTGGAGCATTTAGCCCGTTCACATTTAAAGTTAATATTGTTATGTGTGAATTTGATCCTGTCATTATGATGTTAGCTGGTTATTTTGCTTGTTAGTTGATGCAGTTTCTTCCTAGCCTTGATGGTCTTTACAATTTGGCATGTTTTTGCAGTGGCTGGTACCGGTTGTTCCTTTCCATGTTTAGTGCTTCCTTCAGGAACTCTTTTAGGGCAGGCCTGGTGATGACAAAATCTCTCAGCATTTGCTTGTCTGTAAAGGATTTTATTTCTCCTTCACTTATGAAGCTTAGTTTGGCTGGATATGAAATTCTGGGTTGAAAATTCTTTACTTTAAGAATGTTGAATATTGGTCCCCACTCTCTTCTGGCTTGTAGAGTTTCTGCCGAGAGATCTGCTCTTAGTCTGATGGGCTTCCCTTTGTGGGTAACCCGACCTTTCTCTCTGGCTGCCCTTAACATTTGTTCCTACATTTCAACTTTGGTGAATCTGACAATTATGTGTCTTGGAGTTGCTCTTTTCAAGGATTATCTTTGTGGCATTCTCTGTATTTCCTGAATCTGAATGTTGGCCTGCCTTGCTAGATTGGGGAAGTTCTCCTGGATAATATCCTGCAGAGTGTTTTCCACGTTGGTTCCATTCTCCCCGTCACTTTCAGGTACAGCAATCAGATGTAGATTTGGTCTTTTCACATAGTCCCATATTTCTTGGAGGCTCTGTTTGTTTCTTTTTATTCTTTTTTCTCTAAACTTCTCTCCTCGCTTCATTTCATTCATTTCGTTTTCCATCACTGATACCTTTTCTTCCAGTTGATCGCATCGGCTACTGAGGCTTCTGCATTCATCACATAGCTCTCGTGCCTTGGTTTTCAGCTCCATGAGGTCCTTTAAGGACTTCTCTGTGTTGGTTATTCTAGTTGTCCATTCGTCTAATTTTTTTTCAAAGCTTTTACCTTCTTTGCCATTGGTTCGAATTTCCTCCTGTAGCTCGGAGTAGTTTGATCATCTGAAGCCTTCTTCTCTCAACTCGTCAAAGTCATTCTCTGTCCAGCTTTGTTCCGTTGCTGGTGAGGAGCTGTGTTCCTTTGGAGGAGGAGAGGTGCTCTGATTTTTAGAGTTTCCAGTTTTTCTGCTCTGTTTTTTCCCCATCTTTGTGGTTTTATGTACCTTTGGTCTTTGATGATGGTGACGTACAGATGGGTTTTTGGTGTGGATGTCCTTTCTGTTTGTTAGTTTTCCTTCTAACAGACAGGACCCTCAGCTGCAGGTCTGTTGGAGTTTGCTAGAGGTCCACTCCAGACCCTGTTTGCCTGAGTTTCAGCAGCAGTGGCTGCAGAACAGCGGATATTGGTGAACCGCAAATGCTGCTGCCTGATCGTTCCTCTGGAAGTTTTGTCTCAGAGGAGTACCCGGCCGTGTGAGGTGTCAGTCTGCCCCTACTGGGGGGTGTCTGTCTCCCAGTTAGGCTACTTGGGGGTCAGGGACCCACTTGAGGAGGCAGTCTGCCCGTTCTCAGATCTCAAGCTGCATACTGGGAGAACAACTACTCTCTTCAAAGCTGTCAGACAGGGACATTTAAGTCTGCAGAGGTTACTGCTGTCTTTTTGTTTGTCTGTGCCCTGCCCCCAGAGGTGGAGCCTACAGAGGCAGGCAGGCCTCCTTGAGCTGTGGTGGGCTTCACCCAGTTCAAGCTTCCCAGCTGCTTTGTTTACCTAATCAAACAACTAACTTGGCAATGGTGGGCGCCCCTCCCCCAGCCTCGCTGCCACCTTGCAGTTTGATTTGGGACTTCTGTGCCAACAATGAGCGAGACTCTGTGGGCATAGGACCCTCCGAGTCAGGTGCAGGATATAATCTCCTGGTGTGCCATTTTTTAAACCTGTTGGAAAAGTGCAGTATTAGGGTGGGAGTGACCCGATTTTCTAGGTGCCATCTGTCACCCCTTTCTTTGACTAGGAAAGGGAATTCCTTGACCCCTTGCGCTTCCCGGGTGAGGTGATGCCTCACCCTGCTTCGGCTCGCACACAGTGCGCTGCACCCCCTGTCCTGCCCCCACTGTCTGGCACTCCCCAGTCAGATGAACCTGGTACCTCAGTTGGAAATGCAGAAATCACCCGTCTTCTGCGTCGCTCATGCTGGGAGCTGTAGACTGGAGCTGTTCCTATTCAGCCATCTTGGCTCCTCTTCTGTCATTTATTGTTATACCAGCATAAATACCATGTTTGCTTCTTATAATAGCTAGCACAAGGTTGCCTCATCTACATAAATTTAATGTTTCAAAAAAATTTTAAAGTGTTACCTTTATTAAAGAAAACTTGAAAACAACTTTGTATATACTTTTATAATGATACTATAATATTAACATCATTATAAACATTTATACTTGTTATTACAGAAATGTGCATAAACACACTTTCAATGGCCAGGTAATATTCCTTTAAGAGTTGGCACCATTTCTCCAGTTAGACATTTAGTTTGTATAATTGGCATGTACTATTTTGGTCTGCTGAACATCCTTTCCTTCTTCTTCAGGTAATTACACCCTCTTACCCAACCTTCTCTTTGGAAAATTGTCCTTCCTTTTCCTCACATGTTGTTCTGATAGTACCAATCATAGCACATTGGCTCCATCCTCACTAATGGGAAGGCACATGTCTCAGGCCAGGTAATCATAATTCCTGTGTTACTTTGGACCTAGTACCAAGAATTCCCTTGTGACTTTGGTCTTTCCCACATTATATCACCTAAGATACATATGCTGTTAGTGACAGAAACCCTAACTAGCAATGGTTTTAACCTTAGGGGCCTTAACATTTATGTACTTTTTATTAAGTAAAAAAATAACTTTTATTAAGAAAGTAAATGTTAGTGCCCCTAAGGTTAAAACCATTGTGTTCCCCAAAAAGATATGCTGAAGTCTTAACTCTCAGTATGTATGAGTGTGATATTATTTGGAAATAGGGTCGTTGAAGATGTAATCAAGTTACTATGAGGTCGTTAGGGTGGGCCCTGATCCAATATAACTGGTGCCCTTATAGGATGAGAAAAATGACTTGGAAAGACAGAGACACCTAGGAAGAATATCATATGACAACAGAAACAGATTGGAGTGATGCAGCTGCAAGCCAAGGAACAACAAGGATCAAAGGAAGCCACTAGAAGACAGGAAGAGGCAAAGAAGGATTCTCCCCTACAGATTCTCCCTTTGAGAGAGAGCAATGCCCTGCTGACACCTTCATTTTGGACTTTTAGCTTCCTGGACTGTGAGATAATAAATGTCTGTTATTTTAAGGAACCCAGTTTGTGGTACTTTGTTGTGGCAGGCCCAGGAAACTAATACAGTAATGCATTAAGGTCTCACAAAATCCCCAAGAAACAGAAAAGAAAACCTGTAGTTATAAGTACATTGAGATAAACTGGTCATTGAAAGCAGAGGCCACAAAAGCTAGTATTCATTCATTTAAAAATATTATTTAAGCTTATTATGTGCTGGGAACTGCAAGGTGGCAAAAGGCATCATGACCCAAATAATGCAGTGCACAAACTTTGCTATAAGTATTTTTTTATTTTATTTTTTTATTGTGGTTTTTAACAGGTGTCACCATTTATTGAATACTTATTACATGCCCAACCCTATGTTTATTCTTTTCAGGACATTATCTCAGTCAGTTATCTCAACAACCCTGTGAAAGAGTACTGTTATGCTGATATTCCACATTGCTAACAACAAGGAAACTGAAGGTCTCAACAAATGATTCATTTTATGTCTTGTTAAGTTAGAACTGCAAATGCAAGGGAACCTAGTGACAGCCATTGGCACCTCAGTTTTTGGGAAAAGCCCAGATACATCTCCATGCTTCATAATTAATATAATTGATCCATTTGATCCATCTCAACACATCAAAGACTCACAACAAACTTCTCTGCCTGCTGTGGGCATGGCCCAGGACTTTGTGTTCTGCATGTCCCACACCATGGGATCACAGTCTGTGTCCACAGTCAGTCATTCTGACAGCAGACTCCACAGCAAATTCCTTTTGCAGGTCTGCATGGGGACCAAGCCTCCCTCACTTGCTGGTCAATTGAAGTTTATAAGGGTTCCGCAGTTTATAGTGGCATGAATAATAGAGTCTGAAACCTTCCAGTCCCCAGTGATTACATAATGCAGACTGTGGTAAATATTGTCTCATATACATAGGTATATGAAAGCAACAATTAAAAATATACTTTGAAGTAAAAAATGTCTCAAGGTGTTTATGCTTTAGAGTTGAAGGATGCCTACCAAGCTGTGATACAGCTCTAATAGAAGATACTAATTGGAGTCTCTCCAAAATGGGTTCTCTATTTAAATATGACTTGGAAACACTACATAATAGAGGCTCTTTAAAGTACTGCTCTCAAGAAACCAATTTAACATAGCTTAGCTCAGCATTTTCAGTGCTTGTTTTCACTTAGATATGTGTGTCTCTCTCTCTTTCTCTGAATTATGTGAATTATATATTAATGTCCTTTAGCACAGTGTTGCAGGACATTAGTTATGAATTACTAAGTTAAAGTGCATTATAAAAGTTTCCCTAAGATGCTCACATGAAAATAATGAGCAAGATAATAGTGGGGAGCATTCTAGGAAGAAGGATCTGACCACACATTGCAAAATCTGGGTAAAGGTTCACTGGGAGGAAGATGGGTCCTTAATGATATCCAACAGGTGTGACCATATTATTTTTGTTACAGAATTGTAAATAAAAATCATCCCACGTTATGACATTTTTGTAACTTATGGTCTTGAATTTTAGCAACTCTAAAAATTTTTGAAAAAATACTATTTCTGTCTTAGAAAGGAACTCCTTAACTAAGTATACTGCCACCACCTGGTGTAGATGTCTCACAGCCATGGGTTCCAAATGATAAGGCATAAACCAAAGGCTTAGTTGAAGTAAACACAAGCACTTCTTCCCCATTTAATATTGTGTTAGTCCGTTTTCACACTGTTATAAAGAAATACCCAAGACTGGGTAATTTATAAAGATAGAAGGCTTATTTGACTCTCAGTTCTACATGGCTTGGGAGGCCTCAGGAAACATACAATCATGGTGGATAGGGAAGCAGGCACCTTCTTTACAAGGCAGCAGGTGAGAGAACTGTGTGAAGGAGGAACTGTCAAACACTTATAAAATTATCAGATCTCATGAGAACTCACTCACTATCATGAGAACAGCATGAAGGAAACCATCCCCATGATCCAATCACCTCCCTCCCTCAACACATGGGTATTACAATTTGAGATGAGATTTTGGGTGGGGACACAGAGCCAAACCATATCAAATATTAAAGATATAAGTCTTAGTTAATATAATTTAGTGAAAACTGTTCAACTAGGCAGTTCAAGGGGGGTTCACTGAGGAGGTGGCAGTGGAGCTAAGCCTTGAAGGATAAGTGAGAGTTTCCCAGTAGGAGAAGAGGAAAGAACGTATTTAAAGGCACAAAGGCCTAAAAGATGACAGCAACCTCAGAGACCAGTAATTAGCTCTGTAAGGTTGAGGCATGGATTGGTAGGAGTATAGGATGGGGGTGGACAATGGGAATGAGGCTGAAGGGTAGGTTGATGTAAGCTTAAAAAACCTATTATAGGATCTAGATCCACCATTGAATTGGCTGTGTGATCTTTGTTTATGTGTCATCTACCTTTTGAATTGGCTATGTGATCTTTGTTTATATGTCATCTACCATTTCCAGACCTCATATATTCAGTTAAAAGCACAAATTTTGGAGAGAGATTCTCAGGCTTTAACACATATTCATTCTATGATCTTGACTAGTTACTTAACCTCTCTTTGCTTCAGTTTCAACATCTATAAAATAGATGCAACACTGTTGAAAGGAATAAATGTAGTAACACATGTGCTTGACACAAGACAAACATATGTCAATGTTTGTAATTGTTATTGATGATGTTATTGCATTATTATTATCATTATCTTCATCATTTGAAAGGATATGCTGAGATAGTGTATGGGAATGTACTTGGTAAACCAAAAAGCAGAATATAATTATCTTGCCAAATAATCTGTTCATTATCTTGTATATCAGTGGATCTTCATCAAAGCTGCCTGCTGTACCACCACAAAGGTCCACACAGATAGTGCAATGCAAACATCCAGAAGCACCATTCACTTAAATCCGGAGTGATGGAAATGTTCTCAGCATTGGTTGGAGTGTTGGTCACACACGTATATACGTATGTCCAAAAGCTAATAAAACTGTTCACTTAAGACCTGTGTATTTAAAAAAAAAAATTAATCACAGCTTAGAGCCATAAGCACTTCCTGGAAGTCCAGGCTTCTTTCAGATCAAAGCAGCCTCTGGGCTGCTCACTTTGAGTGGCTATCCTCATGACCCTCTGGTGCAAAGACCTTAAATGACCTTTTTCCCTCAATTTCTACCAGTTCTCTATCTCTCCAGGCAAAGAAATGAAGTAGGAAAACCCATCTTTTTGTTCCTAGGTAAGAAGAGGTTTGGCTCAACCTATTCCTTTGAGTCTCCCCTCTTTTCACAGTTGGCTGGAGGTATTTAGTCTGTCTCACTCACCTTAGGACAAGCTTTAAGTTCCCAAATTGTCCCAGGTTTCAGGATGCTTTTTTGAAAAGCCCATTTCTCTTATAAAAAACAACACCTTAGAAAATCCAAGAAATTTATTTTTAACAGATTTTTAAAGTACTCTAAATCACCAATACTTCCCAGCAGGGCACAATGTAAGACTCGGCCATCATTATCAGTCAAGGTACTGGGTCTGCAGTGAGCCGGGCACTGAACAAAGCATGAGGCACAAATTCAGGACGTTTTCTGGGCTAAGCCCCTGGTGGGCAGGAGCCCTGTCTGGCTAAATTGCTTTGTGCCACACAGAAGAGAAGAAACGAGTGGTTTTTTATATTAGTGATGGCTATGTGCTCGTTGCAGGCCTACAGAAGTGAGCAAAGGCCAGAGTTGTCTGCGGTGTTTGACAGAAGGTTTTCTTGGGGCTAACTGAAGACCTAAATCCTCAAGCAGGCTGAAATTTCCTAGCAAAGGAATCATGGAAAAAAAGACAAGAATTGCCTCTGAGCTCCAAATGCCTCACAGAATTCACATTGATTTGTTTATGATTCTTGAAAGACACACCATCAACTCCTAATGGTTCCAGAAAAACTGGGAAGAAGTGTCAGCTTTAGAGAGGTGTGGGTAAGCAGTTCCCCACACCCAAAGCCCCAGAAGAAGCCCACTGTTCCTCTTTTCATCTACCCAGCCCTCTTTCATCCAAACTGCATTTTCCTGACTATACCCCAGTGTGTTTGAAGAGAGATCACCAAGCAAAACAGCTGTGTGGGTCTTCCTTTCTCCGCTTTTCTTCTCTCCCTCTTCCCTTCTCTCTCCCTCCCTCTATTTCTCTCTCTCTCTCTCTCCTCTCCTCTCTCTCTAAACCTTTTACACTGCAGTTGAACAAGCCCCTGGATAAAGACTTTATCCAAAAACCCCCTCTTTAAAGTTATTTCAAATTTCTCTGCAAGGCTTTCAGAAATCTGTTTGTTTGAGGGCAGAATTAGATGTGACCGGCGTTTTATTGTGACATAAAACCATATTTCTTCCCTGGAAGATTAAAAAATAAAATCGGTTAATAAGAAAAGCTGTCAGCAACAGAAAATGGCTGACATAATCCGTTTATCCTCCGAGCAATAAAGATATTGGTCCTTGGGAGTCTATCCTCTCTCTCATGTTATTTCGCCCAAAACATTATCTTCCCAGCATTCTGATGGATTAAGAAGTCATATGGGAGATAGCAGGGAAATGACAGATACAAAAAAATATATAATATCCTTTCATTTCCCCTCCTCCCTCCACACTCACTCATATTCCCCCTCTCCTTTTCTCCCTCCCCCAACCCAAAACACACACACTTTATTTTCTTCTCTTTTCCCTCTCCCTGACACCCTCCCATTTTTCTCACCCTTTGGAAAGAAATAGATCTTCCTTTACCCACAATCCAATACTCTGATAATCCTAATAGAGGTGATGATGCAAAGTGGCTCCAAAGTCCATTCCTGCAGTGTGGGTGTGTGTGTGTAGGTGTGTGTGTCGGTGTGGGTGTTTATATGTATGTCTGTGTGTATTGCTTGTGCACATCTACATAAACACAGCCAAATGAAGAGATGAACCCTTGATAAGGGTGTTGAACACCTAGAGAGAAAGAGGGTTAAGCACATTTAGCCACACTACTAGATTTTTAATCTAGGATTTCTGACAATAGCATACATTTCAGGAACAAGGCTGAAAGCAGCAAAGCTAAAGGAAACAATAAAAGGAGCTTTGGAGAGGCTACAACTAAAATATTGTTTGGGTTTTAGGAGATTGATAAAACCATAAAGAAAAGGAAAAAGAAAAAGCACTGTGTGGCCAAACTTGTTTTCCTTGTTTCTCAATCAATGGTGCCATCACCCATTGTCCTCATATACATGCAGGTTTTTCTACACAAAATTTTCCTTTCATTGTTCTAGGGAAAAGACTCTTGAGATTATCCATTAGAACCCTCAAGATACTTTTAAAACTGTCTTACAAATAATCCTCCCTTCCTGGGATGTGTGTGAGGGAGGAATAATGGGAATGCAAATAGAAATTGGACAATGTCTCTAAAAGATGCTCTTCTTTCCCCACTCCCCCTTTTCTGAGGCATAACTGACAAAAATTGTATATAGTTGAAGTGTGTAATGTGATGATTTGATATACATGTACATTGTGAAATGATTACCACAATTAGCTTAATTAATGCACCTTCTTCTGTTTAGCAAGTTACTTTTTTTTCTACCTGAGTCTCACTACTCTCCTTTCTAACTCACCGCTTCTCTCAGGTGAAAAACCAGCACTTAGGTGAGTCCTGTGAATTTTTGTTAAACAACTAAATATTTAGAGTCATACTGGCCAAGCTTTAGTTATGTTTCATGGGAATTTGACCAAATGAGTTTACTGCTGTTTGGCATGTGTACTCTCCTAGGTAAGATGACAGGAAGCTGTAGAAAGAATAATAAATACCAAGAAGGAGATGGTGAACTCAATAAATGATTAAGGAATGGAGCATTTCTGGAAATGATTTTCAGTGTGTCCATGAAAGTAAACAATTATGTATGTGTGTGTGTGTGTATATATATGTATAACATAAATGTCTATAAATAACATAAATATACTCACAATTATTTTTAAGTTTTAACAGTCCCTCCTTGCCCAAGTTACCAGAATCAGAAAATAATAAAATTTACCATTTGTCTAAGAGCTAATCCTCAGGTATGTCTGTAACTACTATGACTTCACATGGGTGCAGGAATGAGAATGGACCAAGCTGACCAAGTTAAGGGTAGGCGAAGAGGTGATGTGAGGGAGAAGGATAAAGTGATTTGAACTTTTCACTCCACAAATTACTCCTTTTTTCTTGGTTAAAGCATTTGACAATTTGCAAATGACATAATGGAAATGCCATCAGGGTGCTGGAAAATAATTTTTATTTTCTTCAATTCATATACTTCTACTTATTCATATCTTTCTGCAGCAAAAGTCTTTTGAGACCATATTTTTCCATACATTTCGAAAGCAAGTTGCTATTGAAGGTTTTAATTGCATTGTACAAGATACACTCACATAAAAATAATGATACCTACTCAAAACAAATATACACATTTTATTATAGCAAAATCTCTTTACTTAAATGGCCATAAAACCAAATGTTGAGCAAATGTCTACAGCAATTAAAAACAGAGTAGATTCATGAACCACATTTACTGAAGCCAAATATTTAACTGAAGAAGAGGCTGGTCCTCAATTACAGGATTTTAGTACATAAAAGCTGCTTGAATTTTAAGTGTGCGTGAATTCCATAGCATGAAGCTGGGATCCTCAAATATTTGCATGTGATAGTATTTATTGATGATTGAAACAGAAACTCTGAATTAAATTCCTAGTTGACAAGTGACTATGCCTAAAACACAATTCATTTATTACTTCATTGAGTATGTTATTGTCATTGTGTTAAACCAGGCATCATAAATCATTCTAATGCAAGGTTTAATATGGCCATAAGCCACTGCTAGGAATTGACTAGGAATTAGCTTGGAGTTGATTGCAATCCCCCAATTATACACTTTGCTTGTAACATTTATTCATTCTTCATTCAACAAACATTTATTGAGTGTTCACTGTACACTAGGTACTATGCCAAGCAGTAGGGATCTGCAGATAAACAGGACAAGATCACTGACCTCTGAATGCCACAAACTGGCAGGAGAGACAGACCAGAGACAGATAATGACACCTCAGTGTGTGGGTAGCTCTGGTAGAGGAGGTGAAGGGCTAAGGGCACAGGGGTCATCTAACAGAGATGAGAGGTTCCATCTCAGCTTAGGGATAGTCGCATGGAAGCCTTTTCTTTACACACCACTAGACTTCTTAAGTCTCCACCACCATCCTGATTTTGAGATACAGATGCCAATATCTCCTCCCAGAGCCCTTCCAGGACTTTTCTGCAGGGAAGTTTACAAGAAGCCACTCTGGTGAACACATACTGTACCTCTGTTGTGGTTTACTTGCTCATCACTTGTCTAACCGAGTGGCCCTAAAATAATGACGAACAAATTGTAAGATGAAGTAGGTTAAACATAAATATGGATATCCTTTCTAAAATTACTTTAAAAATTGAAAGTATGCCAGATTTTTATTACAGAAATTATGAACACCAAGACATTTCTAATACCTGTGTTGAATCCATCATAGCACCGATAACACTATATGGAAATTCAGATATACCTATCTCTCTCCTCCTGACACTATGATATCCTTGGGAACTAGAATGGCTCATGGTAGGTGGTCTATAAATGTCTGTCAAATTCAATCAAATACAACAGTTTTCTAATTAATGGAAAGTATGAGCCACCAATGTTGAAAACAAAATCAGTTTGTCAAAAACAGTTACTTTGTTCCAATGATTGTCATAGTAAGATTGCCAGGCAGTTGGTCTATATATGTAACTCTTGACCTGATTTTGGTTTCGCTTAATTAAGGTACTCAGTTTTACAGAAGGTTACCAAAATACTTTATTTGTGTTACAAATTCAGACAAGCAATTTTAGAATACAATATAATTCACTTAATACTAAAACTAAATGGACAGGATTAAATCACTGATGGTTTAGGAGGCAAGTCCCTGTAAAGACCAAGTATCACTTGCTTAGAGAGTGTGCAAATGCCAGTTAACAACAAGTTTTCAGTAAGTTGTCAATGGAGTAAGAGGCTATTTCAAAATGAAACCCCAGATTTGTTCAGGTCTATGTCTTCTTCTGGGAGCTGGTTGGCAATTCCTTTTCTTAGGAAACTTCCTGATAATATGAATTTGACTGAGCACACCCAGTAGTATAGAGTATAGATATCTGTATGCTTTTATGAAGAAATTATTAATACTATGATCCAGAAACTCTACTAAGCATTCATTTAGTCCTTACCACAATGCTGTGAGTTGGTCACTATAATTACAGCCAGTTTACAAACAAAGAAACTAAGACTTCTTGGAGCCAGAGCTGGGATGCTATCTGTCAGATGTCAATGTTCTGACTCTTAATTACTATTCCATGCTATCTTCACTGAGCTAATTTACAGAAATATTACGTAAACCTTGCAGAATGTAATAGCTTCTTCCTGGTTGCATAAAACTTGAGAGGAAAAATGTGAATGCTATCCTCAGAGCCTTCTCTCAGTGATTTGGCTTCAATTTTTTTTCTGTCTGGATGTTTCAAGGTCTTTGCCATCCACTTTCTTTGCTAATCTATCGGTGTTCTTTTTTTCTACCCTGCCGCCAAGCAAAGGTCAGTCCTTACCTTCTGGTCAGTCAGTAAGGACCTGCCATGTGTCTAGCTCTGTGATGGTGGCACAGGGAATCAAGATAAATGTTGAGAAAAAAAAAAAGTCTAAGTGAGCTGCAGTTCTAAAAAACATTCCAGATCATGGATATAAAGCTGAAATGAGGAAACATGGAAACAAGGTTTGTTTCCAAGGTTGCGATCGGACCTTATCTATATGTCTTCTCTCTTCCTCTCCTTTATTCCTAGGAGGAATGCATGATGAATAGCAGGAGGAGGTCTGCATTGTGCAAGAAAAGCTCTTGGAAAGTTCCTTCCACATCTCTTAACTTCTAGTGAAATTCTCTCCAGGTTCTGATGTCAAGCCCCAGTTGGGTCACTCTACGCTGGATTCAGGCCAGACCTCTTAACACAGACTATCTATCATGAACTTCTGACTAACTAACGAACTGTGATTTTTCTGTTATGTGCTAGACCCTGTGTTAAATACAGTTTTCTAGTTAACGGAAACACAGGGCCTGGCACATAACAGAAAAATATTCTGTGTTATCAAATTCTTCTTCTTTTCTTTGTTTTCCTTAATCTATCCTTTGTTAAATATACATCAGGAATCTCCCATGTTCCAGGGGCTATGCTATACTACTTGCTAGGGAAAATTGATGATGAAATTGAAGCTTGTCTTTGAATCAAACCAAGGCAATGATGAAAGGTCAAAGGATGAAGCTGTCATAAAAACAAAGTTGGGCTCTTCACAAAACAGTTATTAATACTTTGAAAAAAACAGCATAAAATGAGAGTGGGGAAAAAAGCATAAAATGCTGGAAAACTACATATCAATACAGAATAATTCTACACTCATATTGCTTCCTAAGTCTCTTCAAATGTTACCTCCACTTAATGAAACTGAAACTGTAAATTGTAAATTATGCATAATGGGAGTCATATATGCAAGAAGACCATGTAGACCTTCAGTCAGTGACATCTACTCAGAGAAAGGGCCTTGGTCCTACGTGAAAAATTTAGTAAAGAATGCACATGTTTGTGTTTTGAGTTATGCAAAATATACAACATATACATGCATCATTTTTATAATTATTTGATTTAACTAACTTTGGGAGTTAACTGAAAACTCCTGATAAATAAGCTTCTATATGTACAGCTAGACAAATGTTAAGGGCCTGAGGCCGGTCAGAGGAAAATTACTAGAAGCCTTAATGAACACAAAAAGAAGCTTCCAAAAGTGTCAGGAGTGGATTTGAGAAGTGGGAAGAAAGTATTTTATGATAAATTTTTAATATATTTTATTCAAATATGTTTTAAACAGAAAAAATACACATAATTTTAAGTCTTCCAGAAGTAGGCTCAAAGGAACTGTTGGATGTCTGATATTAAAAAACAGTGCATTCTGTGTAGATTTAACTAACCTACAAGATAATTTCCAGCTTGAAAGAGATAAGTAGATAAAGTCATTGCCACATTTTTTTTTAATATCCTGAGGGGACCTGGACAAGACGGCCAAATAAGAACAGCTTCATTCTACAGCTCCCAGTGAGATCGATGCAGAAGGTGGGTAATTTCTACATTTCCAACTGAGGTACCCAGCTCATCTCACTGGGACTGGTTAGACAGCGGGTGCAGCCCACAGAGGGTGAGCAGAAGCAGGGTGGGGCATTGCCTCACCCCATAAGTGCAGGGGTTGGGGAACTCCCTCCCCTAGCCGAGGGAAGCGGTGAGAGACTGTGCCATGAGGAATGGTGCATTCCAGCCCAAATACTATGCTTTTCCCGTGGTCTTTGCAACCCACAGACCAGGAGATTCATTCAAGTGCGTACACAACCAGGGCCCTGGGTTTCAAGCACAAAACTGCGCAGCCATTTGGCAGACACCGAGCTAGCTGCAGGAGTTTTTTTCAGACCCCAGTGGCACCTGGAATGCCAGGAAGACAGAATCGTTTACTCCCCTGGAGTAAACTTCCCTGGAAAGGAGGCTGAAGCCAGGGAGCAAACTGGCCTAGCTCAGCAGATCCCACCCCAATGGAGCCCAGCAAGCTAAGATCCACTGGCTTGAAATTCTCGCTGCCAGCACAGCAGTCTGACGTCAACCTGGGACGCATGAGCTTGGTACAGGGAGGGGTGTCTGCCATTACTGAGGCTTGAGTAGGCAGTTTTCCCTCATAGCATAAACAAAGCCACCAGGAAGTTCGAACTGGGTGGAGACCACCGCAGCTTGGCAAAGCCAGTGTAGTCAGACTGCCTCTCTAGATTGCTCCTCTCTGGGCAGGGCATCTCTGAAAGAAAGGAAGCAGCCCCAGTCAGGGGCTTGTAAATAAAACTCACATCTCCCTGAGACACAGCACTTGGGGAAAGGGGTGGCTGTGGGCACAGCTTCAGCAGATTTAAACATTCCTGCCAGCCAGCTCTGAAGAGAGCAGTGGATCTCCCAGCACAGCATTCGAGCTCTGCTAAGGGGCAGACTGCCTCCTCAAGTGGGTCCCTGACCCCCATGCCTCATGACTGGTAGACACCTCCCAGCAAGGATCAATAGACACCTCATACAGGAGAGCTCTGGCTGACATCTGACAGGTGCCCCTCTGGGACGAAGCTTCCAGAGGAAGGAACAGGCAACAAACTGCTGTTCTGTAGACTCTGCTGGTGATATCCAGGCAAACAGGGTCTGGAGTGGACCCCCAGCAAGTTCCAGCAGACCTGCAGCAGAAGGGCCTGACTGTTAGAAGGAAAGCTAACAAACAGAAAGGAATAGCACCAACATCAATAAAAAGGACGTCCACACAAAAATCCCATTCAAAGGTCACAAACATCAAAAACCAAAGGTAGATAAATCCAAGAGGATGAGGAAAAACCAGTGCAAAAAGGCTGAAAATTCCAAAAACCAGAAGGCCTCTTCTCCTCCAAAGAATCACAACTCCTCACCAGCAAGGGAACAAAACTGGATGGAGAATGAGTTTCACAAATTGACAGAACTAGGCTTCAGAAGGTGGGTAATAACAAACTCCTCCCAGCTAAAGAAGCATGTTCTAACTCAATGCAAGGAAGCTAAGAACCTTGAAAAAAAAGTTAGAGGAATTGCTAACTAGAATAACCAGTTTACAGAAGAACATACATGACCTGATAGAGCTGAAAAATACAGTATGACAATGTCATGAAGCATACACAAGTATCAATAGCCAAATTGATCAAGCAGAAGAAAGAATATCAGTGATTGAATACCAACTTAATGAAATACAACATGAAGACAAGATTAGAGAAAAAACGAATGAAAAGGAATGAACAAAGCCTCCAAGAAATATGGGATTATGTGAAAACACCAAACCTATGTTTGATTGGTGCACCTGAAAGTGACAGAGAGAATGGAACCAAGTTGGAAAACAGGATATTATCCAGCAGAACTTGCCCAACCTAGCAAGACAGGCCAACATTCAAATTCAGGAAATACAGAGAATACCACAAAGATACGCCTCGAAACGAGCAACTCCAAGACAAAAAACTGTCAGATTCACCAAGGTTGAAATAAAGAAAAAAATGTTAAGCGCAGCCAGAGAGAAAGGTCGGGTTACCCAAAAAGGGAAGCCCATGAGACTGACAGTGGATCTCTCTGCAGAAACCCTACAAGCCAGAAGAGAGTGCAGGCCAATTATCAACATTCTTAAAAAAAAAATTCAACCCAGAATTTAGTATCCAGCCAAACTAAGCTTCATAAGCAAAGGAGAAATAAAATCCTTTACAGACAAGCAAATGCTGAGAGAATTTGTCACCACCAGGCCTGCATTACAAGAGCTCCTGAAGGAAACATTAAATATGGAAAGAAAATACCACTATCAGCTACTGCAAAAACATACCAAAATGGAAAGACCATCGACACTATGAAGAAACTGCATCAACTAACAGGCAAAATAACCAGCTAGCATCATAATGACAGGATCAAATTCATACATAACAATGTTAACCTTAAATGTAAACGGGCTAAATGGCCCAATTAAAAGACACAGAGTGGCAAATTGGATAAAGAGTCAAGACCCATCAGTGTGCCATATTCAGGAGACCCATCTCATGTGCAAAGACACACATAGGCTCAAAATAAAAGGATGGAAGAGTATTTTTTTTTTTTTGGTATTATACTTTAAGTTCTAGGGTACATGTGCACAATGTGCAGGTTTGATACATAGGTATACATGTGCCATGTTGGTTTGCTGCACCCATCAACTCGTCATTTACATTAGGTATTTCTCCTAATGCTATCCCTCCCCCAGCCCCCCACCACACAACAGGCCCTGGTGTGTGATGTTCCCTGCCCTGTGTCCAAGTGTTCTCATTGGTCAATTCCCACCTATGAGTGAGAACATGCGGTATTTGGTTTTCTGTCCTTGTGATAGTTTGCTGAGAATGATGGTTTCCAGTTTAATCCGTGTCCCTGCAAAGGAGACGAACTCATCCTTTTTTATGGCTGCATAGTATTCCATGGTGTATATGTGAGACATTTTCTTTGTCAAGTCTATCATTGATGGACATTTGGGTTGATTCCCAATAGCAAAGTCTTTGCTATTGTGAATAGTGCTACAATAAACATACATGTGCATGTATCTTTATAGTAGCATGATTTATAATCCTTTGGGTATATACCTAGTAATGGGATTGCTGGGTCAAATGGTATTTCCAGTTCTAGATCCTTGAGGAATCACCACACCATCTTCCACAATGGTTGAACTAATTTACACTCCCACCAACAATGTAAAAACCTTCCTATTTCTCCACATCCTCTCCAGCATCTGTTGTTCCTGACTTTTTAATGATTGCTATTCTAACTAGCATGAGATGGTATCTCACAGTGGTTTTGATTTGCTTTTCTCTGATGACCAGTGATGATGAGCATTTTTTCATGTGCCCGTTGGCTGCATAGATGTCTTCTTTTGAGAAGTGTCTGTTCGTATCCTTTGCCCACTTTTTCATGGGATTGTTTGTTTTTTTCTTGTAAATTTGTTTGAGTTCTTTGTAGATTCTGGATATTAACCCTTGGTCAGATGGGTAGATTGCAAAAATTTTCTCCCATTCTGTAGGTTACCTGTTCAATCTGATGGTAGTTTCTTTTGCTCTGCAGAAGCTCTTTAGTTTAATTAGATCCCATTTGTCTATTTTGGCTTTTGTTGCCATTGCTTTTGGTGTTTTAGACGTGAAGTCTTTGCCCATGCCTATGTCCTGAATGCTATTGCACAGGTTTTCTCCTAGGGTTTTTATGGTTTAAGGTTTAACATTTAAGTCTTTAATCCATCTTGAATTAATTTTTGCACAAGATGTAAGGAAGGGATCCAGTTTCAGCTTTCCACATATAGCTAGACAGTTTTCCCAGCACCATTTATTAAATAAGGAATCCTTTCCCGATTTCTTGTTTTTGTCAGGTTTGTTTGTCAAAGATCAGATGGTTGTAGATGTGTGGTGTTATTTCTGAGGACTCTGTTCTGTTCCATTGGTCTACATATCTGTTTTGGTACCTGTACCATGCTGTTTTGGTTACCGTAGCCTTGTAGTATAGTTTGAAGTCAGGTAGCATGATGCCTCCAGCTTTGTTCTTTTTGCTTAGGATTACTTGGCAGTGTGGGCTCTTTTTTGGTTCCATGTGAACTTTAAAGTAGTTTTTTCCAATTCTGTGAAGAAAGTCATTTTTATCTTGATGGGAATGGAATCGAATCTATAAAATACCTTGGGCAGTATGGCCATTTTCATGATATTAATCTTCCAACCCATGAGCATGGAATGTTCTTCCATTCGTTTGTGTCCTCTTTTATTTCATTGAGCAGTGGTTTGTAGTTCTCCTTGAAGAGGTCCTTCACATCCCTTGTAAGCTGAATTCCTAGGTATTTCATTCGCTTGGTAGCAATTGTGAATGGGAGTTCACTCATACTTTGGCTCTCTGTTTGTCTGTTAATGGTGTATAGGAATGCTTGTGATTTTTGCACATTGATTTTGTATCCTGAGACTTTGCTGAAGTTGCTTATCAGCTTAAGGAGATTTTGGACTGAGATGATGGGGTTTTCTAAATACACAATCATGTCATCTGCAAAGAGGGGCAATTTGACTTCCTCGCTTCCTAATTGAATACCCTTTATTTCTTTCTCTTGCCTGATTGCCCTGGCCAGAACTTCCAACACTATGGTGAATGGGAGTGGTGAGAGAGGACATCCTTGTCTTGTGCCAATATCCAAAGGGAATGCTTCCAGTTTTTGCCCATTCAGTATGATATTGGGTGTGGGTTTGTCATAAATAGCTCTTATTATTTTGAGATACATTCCATCAATACCTAGTTTATTGAGAGTTTTCAGCATGAAGGGCTGTTGAATTTTGTCAAAGGCCTTTTCTGTATCTATTGAGATAATCATGTGGTTTTTGTCGTTGGTTCAGTTTATGTGATGGATTAGGTTTATTGATTTGCATATGTTGAACCAACCTTGCATCCCAGGGATGGAGCCGATTTGATTGTGGTGGATAAGCTTTTCGATGTGCTGCTGGATTCAGTTTGCCAGTATTTTATTGAGGATTTTTGCATCGATGTTCATCAAGGATATTGGTCTAAAATTCTCTTTTTTGTTGTTGTCTGTCTGCCAGGCTTTGGTATCAGGGTGATGCTGGCCTCATGAAATGAGTTAGGGAGGATTCTCTCTTTTTCTATTGATTGGAATAGTTTCAGAAGGAATGGTACCACCTCCTCTTTGTACCTCTGATAGAATTCAGCTGTGAATCCCTCTGGTTCTGGACTTCTTTTGGTTGGTAGGCTATTAATTATTGCCTCAATTTCAGAGTCTGTTATTGGTCTATTCAGAGATTCAACTTCTTCCTGGTTTAGTCTTAGGAGGGTGTATGTGTCCAGGAATTTATACATTTCTTCCAGATTTTCTAGTTTATTTGCATAGAGGTATTTATAGTATTCTCTGATGGTAGTTTGTATTTCTGTGGGATCGGTGGTGATAATCCCCGTTATCATTTTTTATTGGGTCTATTTGATTCTTGTCTCTTTCCTTCTTTATTAGTCTTGCTACCAGTCTATCAATTTTTTTGATATTTTCAAAAAACCAGTTCTTGGATTCATTGATTTTTTTGAAGGGTTTTTTGTGTCTCTATCTCTTTCAGTTCTGCTCTGATGTTAGTTATTTCTTGTCTTCTGCTAGCTTTTGAATTTGTTTGCTCTTGCTTCTCTAGTTCTTTTAATTGTGATGTTAGGGTGTCAATTTTAGATCTTTCCTGAATTCTCTTGTGGGCATTTAGTACTATAAATTTCCCTCTACACACTGCTTTAAATATGTCCCAGAGATTCGGGTACTTTGTGTCTTTTTTCTCATTGGTTTCAAAGAACATCTTTATTTCTGCCTTCATTTATTATTTACCCAGTAGTCATTCAGGAGCAGGTTGTTCAGTTTCCATGTAGTTGTGCAGTTTTGAGTGAGTTTCTTAATCCTGAGTTCTAGTTTGATTGCACTGTGTTCTGAGACAGTTTGTTGTGATTTCTGTCCTTTTACATTTGCTGAGAGGTGCTTTACTTCCAATTATGTAGTCAATATTAGAAAAAGTGCCATGTGATGCTGAGAAGAATGTATATTCTGTTGATTTCGAGTGGAGAGTTCTGTGGATGTTTATTAGGTCTGCTTGGTGCAGAGTTGAGTTGAAGTCCTGGATATCCTTGTTAACCTCTGTCTCGTTGATCTGTCTAATATTGATGGTGGGGTGTTAAAGTCTTCCATTATTATTGTTTGGGAGTCTAAGTCTCTTTTTAGGTCTCTAAGAACTTGCTTTATGAATCTGGGTGCTCCTGTATTGCGTGCATGTATATTTAGGATAGTTAGCTCTTCTTGTTGAATTGATCCCTTTGCCATTATGTAATGGCCTTCTTTGTCTCTTTTGATCTTTGTTGGTTTAAAGTCTGTTTTATCAGAGACTAGGATTGCAACCCCAGCTTTTTTTTGCTTTCCATTTGCTTGGTAGATCTTCCAGGATGGAGGAGTATTACCAAGAAAATGGAAAGCAAAAAAAAATAATAATAATAAATAAATAAATAAAAAATCAGGGGTTGCAATCCTAGTCTGTGATAAAACAGACTTTCAACCAACAAAGATCAAAAAAGACAAAGTAGGGCATTACATAATGGTAAAGGGATCAATGCAACAGAAGAGCTAAGTATCCTAGATATAGATGCACCCAATACCGGAGCACCCGATTTGTAAAGCAAGTTCTTAGAGACCTACAAAGAGACTTAGACTCCCTCACAATAATACTGGGAGACATTAACACCCCACTGTCAATATTAGATAGGTAAATGAGACAGAAAATTACCAAGGATATTCAGGACTTAAATTCAGCTCTGGACCAAGGGGACCTAATAGACATCTACAGAACTCTCCACCCCAAATCAACAGAATATACATTCTTCTCAGCACCACACCACACTTACTCCAAAATTGATCACATAATTGGAAGTAAAACACTCCTCAGCAAATGAAAAAGAATGGAAATCGTAACAAACCGTCTCTCAGACCACAGTGCAATCAAATTACAACTCAGGATTAAGAAACTTACTCAAAACTCCACAACTACATGGAAACTGAACAACCTGCTCCTGAATGACTACTGGGTAAATAACAAAATTAAGGCAGACATAAATTAGTTTTTTGAAACCAATGAGAACAAAGACACAATGTACCAGAATCTCTGGGACACAGCTAAAGCAGTGCTTAGACGGAAATTTATAGTATTCAATCCCCACAGGAGAAAGTGGGAAAGATGTAAAATTGATACCCTAACATCACAATTAAAAGAACTAGAGAAGCAAGAGCAAATAAATTCAAAAGCTAGCAGAAGACAAGAAATAACTAAGATCAGAGCAGAACTGAAGGACACAGAGACATAAAAAAAAAACTTCAAAAAATCAACAAATCCAGGAGTTGGTTTTTTGAAAAGATTAACAAATTAGATAGACTGGTAGCCAGACTAATAAAGAAGAAAAGAGAGAAGAATCAAATATACACAATAAAAAATGATAAAGGGGAGATCGCCACTGATCCCACAGAAATACAAACTACCATCAGAGAATACTATAAATACCTCTATGCAAATAAACTAGAAAATCTAGAAGAAATAGATAAATTCCTGGACGCATACACCCTCCCAAGACTAAACCAGGAAGAAACAGAATCCCTGAATAGACCAATAAGATGTTCTGAAATTGATGCAGTAATTAATAGCCTACCAACCAATAAAAGTCCAGGACCAGACAGATTCACAGCCAATTTCTACCAGAGGTACAAAGAAGAGCTGGTACTATTCCTTCTGAAACAATTCCGAACAATAGAAAAAGAGGGAATCATCCCTAACTCATTTTATGAGGCCAGCATCAGATGATACCAAAACCTGGCAGAGACACAACAAAAAAAAGAAAATTTCAGGCCAATATCCCTGATGAACATGGGTGTGAAAATCCTCAATAAAATACTGGCAAACTGAATCCAGCAGCACATCAAAAAGCTTATCCACCATGATCAAGTCAGCTTCATCCCTGGGATCCAAAGCTGGTTCGACATACGCAAATCAATAAACCTAATCCATCACATAAACACAACCAATGACAAAAACCACATGATTATCTCAATAGATGCAGAAAAGTCCTTCAAGAATATTCAACACCCCTTTATGCTGAAAACTCTCAATAAACTAGGTATTGATGGAATGTATCTCAAAATAATAAGAGCTATTTATGACAAACCCACACCCAATATCATACTGAATGGGCAAAAACTGTAAGCTTCCCCTTTGGAAACCGGCACAAGATGCCCTCTGTCACCACTCCTATTCAACATAATGTTGGAAGTTCTGGCCAGGGCAATCAGGCAAGAGAAAGAAATAAAGGGTATTCAATTAGAAAGAGAGGAAGTCAAATTGCCCTGTTTGCAGATGACATGATTGTGTGTTGAGAAAACCCCATCATCTCAGTCCAAAATCTCCTTAAGCTGATAAGCAACTTCAGCAAAGTCTCAGGATACAAAATCAATGTGCAAAAATCACAAGCATTCCTATATACCATTAACAGACAAACAGAGAGTCAAATCATGAGACAACTCCCATTTACAATTGCTACAAAGAAAATAAAATACCTGGGAATCCAACTTACAATGGATGTGAAGGACCTCTTTGAGGGAGAACTACAAACCACTGCTCAATGAAATAAAAGAGGACACAAACAAATGGAAGAACATTCCATGCTCATGGATAGGAAGAATCAATATCATGAAAATGGCCATACTGCCCAAAGTAATTTATAGATTCAATGCCATCCCCATCAAACTACCATTGACTTTCTTCACAGAATTGGAAAAAACTACTTTAAGTTTCACATAGAACCAAAAAATAGCCCATATAGCCAAGACAATCCTAAGTGAAAAGAACAAAGCTGGAGGCATCATGCTACCTGACTTCAAACTATACTACAAGACTACTGTAACCAAAACAGTATGGTACTGGTACCAAAACAGATATATAGACCAATGGAACAGAACAGAGTCCTCAGAAATAACACCACACATCTACAACTGTCTGATCTTTTACAAACCTGACAAAAACAAGCAATGGGGAAAGCATTCCCTAGTTAATAAATGATGTTGGGAAAACTGGCTAGCCATATGCAGAAAACAAACTGGACCCCTTCCTTACACCTTATACAAAAATTAACTCAAAATGGATTAAAGACTTAAACATAAGAACCAAAACCATAAAAACCCTAGAAGTAAAGTAGGCAGTACCATTCAGGACATAGGCATGGGCAAACTTCATGACTAAAACACCAAAAGCAATTGCAACACAAGCCGAAATTGACAAATGGGATCTAATTAAACTAAAGAGCTTCCACATAGCAAAAGGAACTACCATCAGAGTGAACAGGCAACCTACAGAATGGGAGAAAATTTTTGCCATCTATCCATCTGAAAAAGGGCTAATATCCAGAATCTACAAGGAACTTAAACAGATTTACAAGAAAAAAAACAAACAACCCCCTCAAAAATTGGACAAAGAATATGAACAGATACTTTTCAAAAGAAGACAGTTATGCAGCCAACAAACATATGAAAAAAAAAACCTGTCATCACTGGTCATTAGAGATATGCAAATCAAAACTACAATGAGATACCATCTCACGCCAGTTAGAATGGCAATCATTAAAAAGTCAGGAAACAACAGATGCTGGAGAGGATGTGGAGAAATAGGAATGCCTTTACACTGTTGGTGGGAGTATAAATTAGTTGAACCATTGTTGAAGCCAGTGTGGTTATTCCTCAATTATCTAGAACCAGAAATACCATTTCATCCAGCAATCCCATTACTGGGTATATACCCAAAGGATTATAAATAATTCTACCACAAAGACACATGCGCATGTATGTTTATTGCAGTACTATTCACAATAGCAAAGACTTGGAATCAACCCAAATGTCTATCAATGATAGACTGGACAAAGAAAATGTGTCACATATACACCATGGAATACTATGCAGCTATAAAAAAGGATGAGTTCATGTCCTTTGCAGGGACATGGATGAAACTGGAAATCATCATTCTCAGCAAACTAACATAAGAACAGAAAACCTAACCCCACATGTTCTCACTCATAAGTGGGAGTTGAACAATGAGAACACATGGACACAGGGAGGGGAACATCACACAGTAGGGCCTGTTGGGGGGTGGGGGCCTAGGGGAGGGATAACATTAGGAGAAATACCTAATGCAGATGACGGGTTGATGGGTGCAGCAAACCACCATGGCACATGTATACCTATGTAACAAACCTACACGTTCTGCACATGTATCCCAGAACTTAAAGTATAATAAAGAAAAAAGTCCTTTCTGCTACTATGCACACACGTATGAATGTCCCAAATACAGAAATCTTTTTTTCTGATTGAGAGTGGTCACTTGGAGCATAGGAAAACTTCTCATGGAGAAAGTAGTTCCCCTGTGTGCAAAGAATGCACAGGAAATGTAAATCCCTCAGATTAGTTTAAGAAGACTAAAAATAAGGCTTCTATATAACAGCAACTAGAAGCCAGTACATGGAGATTAATGCTGACAGTGAAGAAAGCTGTCAACCTGAGATGACTTTAGACAAATTTTGGTACTTAATATCTACATGAGAGAAAGCAAAAAAATACTTTTTAAAGAAGAATAAGAAAAATTACAGTAGGATTAATATATGCTGATACTTTCAGTTGATAATAAGAAAGACCTGTTGCTTACATTTCTTTCTAGTTTGCTCTAAATGGCATCCACCTTAAATTTGTTTTGCAAAACCAATAATCAAAAATAGCAAAATAGCAAATTTTTCCTTTATTTGCACTATGTACGATCATATATTATCTATTTGCCACATGTAGATAATAGCTCTTCTATAAGAACTCTTAAAAATCAGAAAGGGAAAAAACTATAGGAAAATGAGCTAAGAATTTTTTTTTTTTTTGATGGAGTCTGGCTCTGTGTTCCAGGCTGGAGTGCAGTGGTGCGATCTCAGCTCACTGCAAGCTCTGCCTCCCAGGTTCACACCATTCTTCTGCCTCAGCCTCCCGAGTAGCTGGGACTACAGGCACCCACCACCACACCCGGCTAATTTTTTGTATTTTTAGTAGAAACAGGGTTTCACCGTGTTAGCCAGGATGGTCTTGATCTCCTGACCTCATGATCCGCCCACCTTGGCCTCCCAAAGTGCTGGGATTACAGACGTGAGCCACCGCACCCAGCCGCTAAGAATTTTTTAAGTAAGCAATCAACAACAACAAAATCCAAATGGTTAAAAAGATACTTATGCAACAGGATGTTAAAACTGAATGAGGAAAAATAGTAAGTGCCAAGGATCCTCATGTTCCAGACATGCTGAGCGACTGTGAAAACTATTCTACCAGCTCAGGTAATTATCCATCCCCAGCCTAAAAGACAGTGGAAGCTGAAGAAACCACTTGAAGAAAAGTCATCAGTGTGTTGTTCTTCCTCCCCCTCCCCTGCTTTTTTCAACGCTTCCTCCTCACCTCCAGTCACTGAAGAAGGAATCTCTCAGAGAGCATGATCTGTAGTTTCCTGAGTCTGAAGAATAGTGATTGAATTTTACGTTGTCTGAGAAGACTAAATGTGGTTGGCTATATCTGAACCCACAGAGTAAGAAGAGTTATATCAGGAGCTAGTCTCTTCCAGGAATGGTAGGGTTTGCCTGTAGATTTACAAGTCCAAGGGAAGGAGCAAGAAAAGTTTTTTAAAAGACAACATCATAGCAAGCTCCTTGGCAGGGCCTGGATAACCTCGGGAGGAAAAGGTTATGCATGCACAGAGAGGTGGGGTATATAATAGGCCACTGTCCACCTCATGAGAGCCCAACAGGGTGAGAATCCTAGGAAAGAATTTTCACGATGGTCATGTCTGGCTCTTCTGGAGTTGGGGAAAATATTGAGTTTGGGGGAAACTACCTTTCACTAAGTTATAAAGTAAAAAAGAGATATATTACTTTTTACTAAAAACTTTTAACTAATTTACTAAGTTGTACAAAATGGGAAACTAGCCATGCCTTCTCCCCATTGCAGATTTCCCAGCCTGGAGCAATTCTAAAATGGGGGAAGATGAAGTTTTAGAGTAGAAAGTACTATAGAGTTATATACAATATGACACAGAACTGGATATTTTAATTTGTGATATGAAGCTGTTTTTGGAACTGGAAGTGGCAGAAGGACTATTTTTAAAAGTTATTGAACCTTCCAGAAGAGTCTTTCAAGGAAGAATGAGTTTGCAAAGTGGTTTAAATGGACAATAGAGAAATAAATAAAATTGCTTATACCATATTGGGGACATTTGATCAATAAGTTGGTTCCACAGATAAGAATGTTTAACTTGGAAGGAAAAAATAAATGGAGACAATGAGGAAAAGAAGACAGAAAGAGGAAGGAAGGAAGGAAGGAAGGAAGGAAGGAAGGAAAAAAGAGAAAGGAAAGAAGAAAATGAAGGAAGGGAGGAAAATAATGGAAGAAGAAAAGGAAGAAGGAAAGGGAGGAAAACATATGCTAATAAAAAAAAACCACATACCCATTTTCACATAACAATTCAGTAACACTGTTTTCTAATGCCAGTACTCATAGAGGGTGCTAATGAAAAGAAGCAGCCATTCTTTTACAATGTTGGAAGGAAAGTTAATGCAGCTTCCACAAGGGCTTTTTGGAAATATGTATCAAAAGCTTTAAAAACTTTTAACCAAATAATTCTACTCCTAGGAATTTATTCTAAAAAAAATTATGGATGCACAAATATTTTCCTATGGTACATTTTATAATAATAAGAAAGAAAGAAAATAGCATAGTTAATGATCAATTAAACTATGGAATCCCACAGAGAAGAATATCTAGGTCCTTTTTAGTTTTAAAAAACACTGTGTAGCAGTACCTACGTATGTATATATAATGGATGGGGATGATCTACATCAAAATATTAAAAGTAGCTAAACCCTGGATGATTACATTTGGATGATTTTAATTTTCTTCATTTTGCTTCCATAAATTTTCTATAATAAGCATCCATTACATTTATGATTAAGAAAAAATACATGTTATATTTTAAAGAGTATGCTTATACCCTTTAAAGAACATAATTACCTGAATTACATGCTACTCTCCTAATACTGGGTAATCCATGCCTGCAGAAAGCTGGCATTGTAGTCTGTGCAATTATAACCCAAACTTTGCCCATCACAGAATTTAGAGAATTCAGAATTTAGTCAGAATACTTAGGAACTGATGATGAACTAATCAGATCTAATATTATAAATCAAATCAGGCAGAAACAAACATCAAGAGTGCTTAGAAGGCTAAGGTTTGAGAACAAAGCACCAGCTTTATACCAATGGCCAACTCCAGTATAACCATGTATTATAGACTGAATTTTTTGTGTCCCCTAGAATTCACAGGTTGAAGCAATAAACTCCAGGCTGGCTGTATTTGGAGTAGAAGTAATTAAGGTTGCAGTAGGTCATAAGGGTGAGTCCCTGATCCAATAGGGACTTATAATAAGAGACACCAGAGAGTTTGATTACTCTCTGTCTTCATGTGCACACACCAAGGACAGGTCATGTAAGGACATAGCAAGAAGGTGGCTGTCTGCAAGCCAAGAATAGAGCCCTCACAAAAAAACCAACCCTGCCAAATCTTGATCTGGAACTTCTAGTTCCCAGGACTGTGAGAAAATAAATTGTTGTTGTTAAAGCCACCCAGTCTGGTATATTGTTATGGCAGTCAAGGCTGACTAATACAGATTTTGGTACCAAGGAGTAGGGTGCTGCTGTAACAAATAACTAAAAACATGAAAGAGGCTTTGGAACTGGGTAATAGATAGAGAAGGGATCAATTTAGAAACATATGGTAGAAAAAGCTTACGTTGCCTAGAATTAAGTAGTGATAGAAATATGGATTGTATTAGTCCATTGTCACACTACTATAAAGATACTACCTGAGACTGGGTAATTTATAAAGGAAAGGAAAGAGGTTTAATTGACTCACAGTTCTGCATGGCTTGGAAGGCCTCAGGAAACTTACAATCATGGTGGAAAGTGAAGGGGAAGCAAGGCACATCTTACATGGTGGCAGGAAAGAGAGAGTGAAAGAGAGAGGAAATGCCACACTTAAAACCATCAGCTCTGGTGAGAACTCCCTCACTATTATGAGAGCAGCATGGGGGAAACCACCCGCATGATCCAATCACCTCCCACCAGGTCCATCCGCTGACACATGGGGATTACAATTCCAGATGAGATTTGGACAGGGACACAGAGCCAAACCATATCATGAATATTAAAGGCAACCCTGGTGAGGGCTCAGGGAAAAAAAAGAGAGTTATAAAGAAAGCTTCTGTCATCTTAGAGAACATACATATCACCACGAACAGAATGTTTGTAGAAATATGGACATTAAAGGCTATTTTGGCAAGGCCTCAGAAAGAGATGAGGAATAAGTTACTGGAAACTGGAGGAAAGGTGATCCTTATTATAAAGTGGCAAAGAACTTGGCTACATTCTGTTCTAATGTTTGGAAGAAAGTAAAACTCGTAAGTGATGAAATTGGTATTTGGCTAAGGAGATTTTTAAGCTAACTGTTGAAGGAGCAACTTGATTTCTCCTTACCACTTATAATAAAATGAGAGAGAAGGATGATAAATTGAAGGAATTGTTAAGGAAAAAACGGAACCAGAATTTGAAGTTTTGAAAATTTCTCAGCTCATCAATATTGCAAAAATGAAAAAGCATGTTCTGAAGAAAACTCTAAAGCTGTGGATCAACAACTATTTGATAAGGAGATTGGTATGAGTGTGAACAACAGATTTAACCAGCCATCTCAGCAGGAACCAGGAATAAAGATGAGATTACACCAGCAAAAACAGTGACAGTTTGGAACAAAGGAAACAGGATGGAACAATAAAACTATTTGACTAAGAATGTGTTTTATTCTTCAAAAAAAGAGGATGATCCTATAATCCAGAGATCATCAGGGCTGCCACTGTCATCACAGGCCCAGGGGCAAGGCTGTTTTCTCCTGTGTCTCAAAGCTTACAGAAGTTGTGACCTCCTCAGTTTCAGCAGGCCAGGCTGCCACAACCCAGTGCTTCATGCGCAGGGAAGCCCTATGGAGATGAATAGGTAGAGCTGCCCCACAGAGCTATAGGAGTGATGTTGCCACCCCAGTGGGGCTGGAGGGTAGAGCACTGAACCAAAAATTATTCTCAGATCTTAAGATCTCTTGGAATTTGCTTTACTGGGTTTTGGACTTGCTTGACGCCTGGCACTCCTTTCTTCTTTCCTATTTCTCCTTTTGGAGTAAGGATGTTTATTGTATGCCTCTCTCATCATTGTGTTTTGGAAGCACATATCTTGTCTGGTTTCACAGTTTCACAGCTAGACAGCAATTTTGCCTCAAGGTGAATAATGCCTCAGGTCTCACCCACGTCTGATTTTGAAATTTAGATGTGACCTTAGACTTTAAAATTGATGCTAGAGTGAGTAACGACTTTGGGGGCTGTTGGGATACAATTAATGTATCTTTCATGAAAGAAGGACATACATTTTGGGATAGTGGGAGTGGAATCTTACGGATTGAAATTTTGTGACCTTCCAAAATTCCTATGTTAAAGCCGTAAACCCTAGGGTGGCTGTATTTGGAGAAGGAATCTCTAAGGAAGTAATTAAGATTCAATGAGGTCATAAGGGTGGGGCCCTGATCCAGTAAAATCAGTGTTCTTATAAAAAGAGACAACAGAGAGCTCGCTTTGTCCACACACGTGCACTGATGAAAAGTCATGGGACAACATGGCCACAAGAGCTATCTGTCAACAAGCTCGGAAGGGAGACTTCACCAGAAACCAAATTTACCAGCACCTTGGCCTTGGACTTCCCAGTCTCCAAAACTGTGGGAGATGAATTTCTGTTCTTTAAATACTCAGTCTGTGGTATTTTGTTATGGCAGCCCAAGTTGACTAATGTACCATGCTACATGGCAACAAGATTCACACACAGTGAAAGGTTGTGGAGGTTTTGGGACCTGAGAGGGAGTAAAGCACAAGGTCTATTTATTCAATGAGGTGATTCCAGAAAAGAAAGAAAGTGAAAGTGAGACACGTCTGAATTCATGCAGGAATGTGCATTTGGCTTTTGATGGTGCTTTTTTTTTTTTTAATAGACAGTCTTTCTACACTACATTTCACTTCCTTCTGCCATGTCCATCTCCCATTACTATGCTCTTTAGTCTGCATTGTTTCGACTCAGTGACTTTTAGGTCAAAATGAAAGAATTAGAGACATGGTGGCTCACTTCTGTAATCCCAGCACTTTGGGAGGCCACAGCAGAGTTCAAGAACAGCCTGGCCAACATCGTGAATCCTCGTCTCCAACAAAAATACAAAAATTAGCTGGGAGTGGTGGTAGGTGCCTGTAATCCCGGCTACTGGGGAGGCTGAGGCAGGAGAATAGCTAGAACCCGGAAGGCAGAGGTTGCAGTGAGCCGAGATTGCGCCATTGCAATCCAGCCTGGGTGACAGAGCAAGACTCTGTCTCAAAAAATAAGTAAATAAAAAGTTAAAAAAAGAGAAAGAATTATCATAGGCATGAACTTCACTCTCTATTTCAAACACTAGAATGACTAAAAAATATTTTTAGGCTAAAAGACGTACTTACTGAACTGACAGAAAACTAAGTTTGACATTACCAAATGTAAGAGAGAATGTGGAGCCACAGGATTTCTTTACACATTGCCTGTGTGAGTGTAATTTGGTGCAAATCATTTCGGCATTACCCCCAAAGTTGAACATTCATATTCCCTATAACCCACTGATTCTATTCTTAAACATATATGAGCAACTTTGGCAGATGTATAACAGAATAATTTTATAGAAACACTGTTGATAGTTCTCAGTAGCAAAATCTTAGAAGCAACTCATATTTCATCAATAAAAGAGTGGATGAATAAACAATGGTGTATTTACAAAATGGATTATTATACAGTGGTCCAAACAAATGAACTACAGTGACCCAAAATGATAAAGGTGGATCTTGCATATTTAGTAGAAAGTGAAAAGGTTAGTCCCAAAGGATTATACACACTAATAAAATTGTTGGGGATGTAAAAAATAATTAAAAATATGCTTTATAAGATATGTATATACCCATTAAAATTATATATAAAAAGGAAAGGAAGGAAAGGAATGATGACTACAGGATTCAGAAATATGAGTGGAGGAAAGGGGATGTATTGTGAGGAAAACAATATTGCTAGATGTACATTATTGTCAAACACAGCTTTGTGGTGAGAGGAAAAGAAGGAAGGAAAGAAGACAGAGAGAAAAAAGGGAAAGGGATAGGAAGGGAAAGAAAGAAAAGACAAAATACATAAATACACACACACACACACACGCATAAATATGTACATACATATATAAACATAAGTGAGCCAAGGAGGAAAGTGTGTCATGAACCAAGCACTGTGGTTAATCTAATTCTGTACGCCTGAATTTTTTTAAAAAGGGAAATAAACAGCTATGTTCAAAAATAAGAGGAAAATCAAAATTAAGAGACTTGCAGATCAAAATAATAAGGAAACCCATTGCACGTCATTGGCCATAGAAATGGCACATCCATCAGCAAATGGAGGCGCCAATAGGTCCACCTACCTATCAGTCAGGTGTTTACAGCACCCATAGTCCATCTGTCCACAGCTAGGAAAGGAGTCTTGCTAAGGGTCAGGGTCCAGAACTGCTCTATCTACACAGGGTCAGGCTCCAGCTCTAACTTAAGGCGTAGTTTATAGCCATGATCCCCAGCTCCCGTGAAGCATTTCCTAGAATTTTTAATGCCAATGCATGCTATAAATTTCTGAGAGGCAATTATAGAGCACAGTTTCCCTCAAACTTATTTGACCACAGAATTCCTGTTGTAGCACTAGTATTAATATTTATTGGAACAAGTTGGTTAATGCTTTCTTGTAGTGTCAGCCCATCAGAGGCACTTCAGGGAATGTAATTAGCTATAAGAAGGAGAGACTTATCCTTTGATTCACCCCACAGAGTTCACCAGTCGTGGTGTTTACTATTTATCTTCAGGGATTGGCATATAGTAGATGCTCATTAAATATTCATTGAATGAATGAATGCAAAATGAGTAAATGATAAGAAAAGGTCAAGAGCTAAAAGAAGTAGACAAGAAAGAGATTCATGGTATACAGACTGAAGTGAAGAACCAGGAGATCTAGTTTGAATCTGGACTCCACCCCACCCCAGATATATAACCTTAAGGAAATTCCTCAACCTTCTAATCTGTAAAATGGGGGTATCCTTACATTGCTGGTATATTGAGTGACATATGTGCAATCAAATATGTAAAGCATAATTCCTGGCACATTGAAGGTCAATTCAATTTCAGTTCATAAAACTTATTTTCAATGAGTTGAAGAAGAAAGAGTAGCAGTGGCTAGAAGGTCATCTGTTAAATAAGAAGAGTGTCAATGTTGTGGAGCCAGAATGGAGGACATTAAGGTGACAATTAGTACTATCAGATATTCCAGGGAACTGGAAACACACTGATGGAATATGAAGATATTTTCTATTTCTGCTTAAAAGCTCAACTAGGTTCTATTTAATGTGATTTTGAAGTTATATTCTAGCACAATGAGGAGTTTCTTTGGTAACCTAAACTCTTACCAGAGAGCAGTTTCATGACTCATGTTTTGAATATGAGTAGTTGCCAGGAAATAATTAGAATGAAAAATGACTAGAAAACACCCAGGATCTAGATTCCTATTATAATGAATTACTTAGCACAACTCAGAAGTTAGCTGGTAAGAAAAACAGTTGTGGTAGAGTGTTTGAAGCAGCACAGATATGTGTCTCTGTATTCTCCACCATTTTTTGTTTAGAAGTGAGGGTTTGTAATAGTCTTTTAGGTGTACCCTCCCTCTAAGACCACAGTGTATGAATATTTTATGATAAGAAGCTATGCAGAACACCTCCCTCCAACATCAGCTAGCTTGCTGCGGGAGCCCATTATCTAAGAATAGTCTCTAGGTCTATCTTCTGAGCAGTGTTGACTGGAATCTTGTGCATTGCTATGTTGCCATATCAGCAACACCCTGCCTCCTCTGATTAATATCGTGCTCACTTGCCTTGGAAGTTACTTATCACAGAGCTGCTTGGGGAAGATTTTGTTCATTCTTAATTGGAAATTAATATTAGTGGATAAGATAGTATAATGCATATAGAGTTGTATGGAATGTGGCTTTAGAGTACATGTTTTCTTTTCTTTTTTAAAAATTTTATTTTATTTTAATTTCCAGGATACATGTGCGGGATATGCAGGTTTGTTGCATAGGTAAACATGTGCCACAGTGGTTTGCTGCACCTATCAACCCATCACCTAGGTATTAAGCCCCACATGCATTAGCTATTTATCCTGATGCTTTCCCTCTCCCCATCCCCACAACAGGTCCCAGTGTGTGTTGTTCCCCTCCCTGTGTCCGTGTGATCTCATTGTTCAGATCCCACTTATAAGTGAGAACATGCAGTGTTTGGTTTTCTGCTCCTATGTTTGCTGAGGATAATGGCTTCCAGCCCCATCCATGTCCCTGCAAAGGACATGATCTCGTTCCTTTTTATGGCTGCATAAAAAGTATTCCGTGGTGTATATGTACCACATTTTCTTTCTCCAGTCTATCACTGATGGGCATTTGGGTTGATTCTATGTCTTTGTTATTGTGACTAGTGCTCCAATGAACATGTATGTGCATGTATCCTTATAATAGAATGATTTATATTCCTTTGGGTATATACACTGTAATGAGATTGTTGGGTCAAATGATATTTCTGGTTCTAGGTATTTGAGGAATCACCACACTATCTTCCACAATGGTTGAACTAATTTACATTCCCACCAACAGTGTAAAAGCGTTCCTATAGCCTCACCAGCATCTGTTGTTTCTTAACTTTAATAATAGCCATTCTGACTGGCATGAAATGGTATCTCATTGTGGTTTTGATTTGCATTTCTCTAATGATCGGTGACACTGAGCTTTTTTTTCATGTTTGTTGGCCGCATAAATGTCTTCTTTTGAAAAATGTCTGTTCATGTCCCTTGCCTACTTTTTAATGGGATTTTTTTGTTTGTTTGTTTTGTTTGTTTGCTTTTTTTGTAACTTTAATTTCCTTGTAAATTCTGGATATTAGATCTTTGTCAGATGGATAGATGGCAAAATTTTTCTCCCATTCTGTAAATTGCCTGTTCACTCTGATGATAGTTTCTTTTGCTGTGCAGAAGCTCTTTAGTTTAATTAGATCTCATTTGTAAATTTTTGCTTTCGTTGCAATTGCTTTTCATGTTTTCATCATGAAATCTTTGCCTATGCCTGTGTCCTAAATGCTACTGCCTAGATTTTCTTCTAGGGTTTTTATAATTTTGGGTTTTACATTTAAATCTTTAATCTATCTATCTTGAGTTAATTTTTGTATAAGGTGTAAGGAAGGGGTCCAGTTCCTTTATGCATATGGCTAGCCAGTTTTCTCAGCATCATTTATTAAGTAGGGAATCCTTTCCCCATTGCTTCTTTTTGTCAGATTTGTTGAAGATCAGATGGTTGTAGATGTGCGGTCTTATTTCTAAATTCTCTATTCTATTCCTTTGGTCTATGTTTCTGTTTTTGTACCAGTACCATGCTGTTTTGGTTACAGTAGGCCTGTAGTATAGTTTGAAGTTAGGTAGTGTGATGCCTCCTGGTTTGTTCGTTTTGCTTAAGATTGCCTTGGCTCTATGGGCTCCTTTTGGTTCCATATTAATTTTAAAATTGTTTTTTCTAATTCTGTGAAGAATGTCAATGGAGTTTAATGGGAATAGCATTGAATCTATAAATTACTTTGGGTAGTATGGCCATTTTTACAATATTGATTCTTCCTATCCATGAATATGGAATGTTTTTCCATTTGTTTGTGTCCTCTCATTTCCTTGAGCAGTGGTTTGTAGTTCTCCCTGAAGATGTCCTTCACTTCCCTTCTTAGCAGTTTTCCTAGGTATTTTATTCTCTCTGTAGCAATTCTGAATGGGAATTCATTTATGATTTGGCTCTCTGCTTCTCTGCTGTTAGTGTATAGGGATGCTTGTGATTTTTGCACATTGATTTTGTGTCCTGAGACACTGCTGAAGTTGTTTATTAGCTTAAGAAGCTTTTGGGTGGAGATAATGGGGTTTTCTAGATATAGGATTATGTCATCTGAAAACAGAGGCAGTTTGACTTCCCCTCTTCCTCTTTGAATTCTTTCTTTCTCTTGTTTGGTTGCCCTGGCCAGAACTCCCAATACTATGTTGAATAGGAGTGGTGAAAGAGGGCATCCTTGTCTTGTGTCAATACCCGTTTTCTTATGTGGTGTGAGAAACTATTATTCAAAAATATATAGTGTGAATGCAAGTTATTCATTAAAAATTAAAATAATAAACAGAGAAAAAATGTGAAATCTGCTTTCACCACCAACACATCCCCATTACTGCCACTTCTACGCCTTTATCCCTCTCTGCTCCCAAGCAGTAGTCATAGTGTATGAGCCACTGGTGGACCTCTCTGTTATGGTGTCCTGACTTCTAACATTGATGCCAAAGAAGGGGACACATGATGTGGCTCAGGCTGGGCCACTTATAGTGTCACATCCCCCAATCACAGGGATTACGTCAGGAGTAGGCATGTGCTCCAAATAGGGCCATTCAGAGTTTGTTTCTGGGATTGATGTGTGGGTGAAAGATAGAAGCCTTATTCTTTTTTCAACTTTTATTTTAAGTTCAAGGATACATGTGCAGGATGTGCAGGTGTGTTATATAGGTAAAGGTGTGTCATGATGGTTTGCAGCACAGATCATCCTATCACCCTGGTATTAAGTCCAGTATTCATTAGTTTTTCTTTCTGATACTCTCTCTCCTCCCACCCCCTCACCCTCCAACAGGCCCCAGTGTGTGTTGTTCCCCTCCAGGTGTCCATGTATTCTCATCATTCAGCTCCCACTTATAAGTGAGAATACATGGTAGTTGGTTTTTGTTCCTGCATTAGTTTGCTAAGGATAATGGCCTCCAGCTCCATCCATGTCCATGAAAAAGACCTGGTCTCATTCCTTTCTATGGCTGTGTAGTATTCCATGGTATATATGTACCACATTTTCTTTCTCTAGTCAATCAATGATGGGCATTTAGGTTGACGCCATGTCTTTGCTATTGTAAACACTGAGGCAGTGAACACATGCGTGCATGTGTCTTTATAACAGAATGATTTATATTCCTTTGTATAAAAAAAATCTATGCTCATGGATAGGAAGAATCAATATTTTGAAAATGGCCATACTGCACAAAGTAATTTATAGATTCAGTGCTATTCCCATTAAACTCCATTGACATTCTTCACAGAATCAGAAAAAAAAACTATTTTAAAATTTATATGGAACCAAAAGAGAGCCCAAATAGCCAAGACAATTCTAAGCAAAAAGAACAAAGCTAAAGGCATCACACTCCCTTACTTCAAACTATACAGTAGGGCTACCACAACCAAAACAGCATGGTACTGGTACGAGAACAGAGGCATAGACCAATAGAACAGAATAGAGAACGCAGAAATAAAACTGCACAGCTACAACTATCTGATCTTTGAAAAAACTGACAAGAAGCAGTGGGACTGGATTCCTGAACAAGATGGCCAAATAGGAACAGCTTCAGTCTACAGCTCCCAGCGAGACCAATACAGAAGGCAGGTGATTTCTGCATTTCCAACTGAGGTACCTATTTCATCTCATTGGGACTGGTTAGACAGTGGGTACAGCCCATGGAGGGCAAGCAGAGGCAAGGTGAGGCATTGCCTCACCCGGGAAGTGTAAGGGGTCAGGAAACTCCCTCCCCTAGCCAAGGGAAGCCATGAGGGACTGTGCCATGAGGAAGGGTGCTATCCGGCCCAGATACTATGCTTTTCCTACCATCTTCACAACCCGCAGACCAGGATACTCCCTCGGTTGCCTACAGCACCAGGGCCCTGGGTTTCAAGCACAAAACTGGGCAGACACAGAGCTAGCTTCAGGAGGCTTTTTTTTCCCCCAGTGGCGCCTGGAACACAAGTGAGACAGAACTGTTCACTCCCCTGGAAAGAGGGCTGAAACCAGGGAGCCGAGTGGTCTTGCTCAGCAGAATCCACCTGAACAGAGCCCAACAAAGTAAGATCCACTGGCTTAAAATTCTCGCTGCCAGTACAGCAGTCTGAAGTTGATCTGGGACACTCCAGCTTGGTGGGGGGAGGGAGGTCTGCCATTACTGAGGCTTGAGTAGGCAGTTTTCCCCTCACAGTGTAAACAAAGCCACAGCCTGGAATTTTCGACTGGGCAGAGACCTCCTCAGCGCCACAAAGCCACTGTGGGCAGACTGCTGCCTTTCTAGATTCCTTCTCTCTGGGCAGGGCATCTCTGAAAGAAAGGCAGCAGCCCCAGTTAGGGGCTTATAGATAAAACTCCTATCTCCCTGGGACAGAGCACCTGGGGGAAAAGGCGGCTGTGGGTGCAACTTCAGCAGACTTAATCGTTCCTGCCTGCTGGTTCTGAAGAGGACAGCAGATTTCTCAGCACGGTGCTAGAGCTCTGCTAAGGGACAGACTGCCTTCTCAGGTGGGTCCCTGACCCCCGTGTCTCCTGACGGGAAGACACCGCCCAGCAGGGGTCAACAGACACCTCATACAGGAGAGCTGCAGCTGGCATCTGGCAGGTGCCCCTCTGGGATGAAGCTTCCAGAGAAAGAGGCAGGCAGCAATCTTTGCTGTTCTGCAGCCTCTACTGGTGATACTCAGGCAAACAGGGTTTGGAATGGACCTCCTGCAAACTCCAGCAGACCTGCAAAAGAGAGGCCCAACGGTTAGAAGGAAAACTAATACACCGAAAGCAATAGCATCAACATCAAGAAGGACGCCCACGCAAAAACCCCATACAAAGGTCACCAACATCAAAGACCAAAGGAAGATAAATCCATGAAGATGAGGAAAAAGAAACACAAAAAAGCCAAAAATACAAAAAAACCAGAATGGCTCTTCTCCTCCGAGGGATCGCAACTCCTCACCAGCAAGGGAACAGAACTGGATGGAGAATGAGTTTGACAAATTGACAGAAGTAGGCTTCAGAAGGTGGATAATAACAAACTCCTTCGAGCTAAAGGAGCATGTTCTAACGCAATGCAAGAAAGCTAAGAACCTTGAAAAAAGGTTAGAGGAATTGTGAACTACAATAACCAGTTTAGAGAAGAACATAAACGACCTGATGGAAATGAAAAACACAGCACAAGAACTTCGTGAAGCATACAAAAGTATAAACAGCTGAATTGATCAAGCAGAAGAAAGAATACCAAATATTGAAGATCAACTTAATGAAATAAAGCAGGCAGACAAAATTAGAGAAAAAAGAATGAAAAGAAACAAAGACTTCAAGAAATATGGCACTATGAGAAACGACCAAACCTATGTTTGATTGATGTACCTGAAAGTGACAGGGAGAGTGGAACCAAGTTGGAAAGCACTCTTCAGGATATTATCCAGCAGAACTTCCCCAACCAAACAAGACAGGCCAATGTTCAAATTCAGGTAATACAGAGAACACCACAAAAATACTCCTCTAGAAGAGCAACCCCAAGACACATAATCATCAGATTCACCAAGGTTGAAATTAAGGAAAAAATGTTAACGGTAGTCAGAGGGAAAGGTCGGGTTACCCACAAAGGGAAGTCCATCAGACTAACAGCAGAGCTCTCTGCAGAAACCCTACAAGCTAGAAGACAGTGAAGGCCAATATTCAACATTCTTAAAAAAAAATTTTTCAACCCAAAATTTCATATCCAGCCAAACTAAGCTTCATAAGTGAAGAAGAAATAAAATCCTTTACAGACAAGCAAATCCTGTGGGATTTTGTCACCATCAGGCCTGCACTGCAAGAGCTGAAGGAAGCACCAAATATGGAAAGGAAAAACCAATACCAGACACTGCAAAAACATACCAAATTGTAAAGACCATCGACACTGTGAAGAGACTGCATCAACTAACGGGCAAAATAACCAGCTAACATCATAATGACAGGATCAAATTCATACTTAACAATATTAATCTTAAATGTAAACAGGCTAAATACCCCAATTAAAAGACACAGAATGGCAAATTGGATAAAGTCAAGACCCATCGGTGTGCTGTATTTAGGAGCCCATCTCATGTGCAAAGACACACATAGGCTCAAAATAAAGGGATGGAGGAATATTTACCAAGTAAATAGAGAGCAGAAAGAAATGCAGACGTTACAATCCTAGTCTCTGATAAAACAGACTTTAAACCAACAAAGATCAAAAAAGACAAAGAAGGGCATTACATAATGGTAAAGGGATCAATGCAACAAGAAGCGCTAACGCTCCTAAATTTATATGCACCCAATACAGGAGGACTCAGATTTATAGAGCAAGTTCTTAGAGACCTAAAAAGAGACTTAGACTCTCATGCAATAATAGTGGGAGACTTTAACACCCCACTGTCAATATTAGACAGACCAACGAGAAAGAAAATTAACAAGGTTATTCAGGACTTGAACTCAACTCTGGATCAAGCAGACCTAACAGACATCTACAGAACTCTCCACCCCAAGTAAACAGAATATACATTCTTCACAGCATCACATAGTACTTATTCTAAAATTGACCACATAATTGGAAGTAAAACACTCCTCAGCAAATGAAAAAGAATGGAAACTATAACAAACAGTCTCTCAGACCACAGTGCAGTCAAATTAGAACTCAGGATTAAGAAACTCACTCAAAACTGCACAACTACATGGAAACTGAACAACCCTGCTCCTGAATGACTGCTGGGTAAATAACGAAATTAAGTCAGAAATAAATAAGTTCTTTGAGACACAGCTAAAGCCATGTTTAGAGGAAAATTTATAACACTAAATGTCCACATGAGAAAGTGGGAAAGATCTAAAATCGACACCCTAACATCACAATTAAAAGAACTAGAGAAGCAAGAGTAAACAAATTCAAAAGCTAGCAGAAGACAAGAAATAACTAAGATCAGAGCAGAACTGAAGGAGATAGAGACATGAAAACCCCTTCAAAAAATCAATGAATCCAGGAGCTGGTTTTTTTAAAAGAAGGAACAAAACTGAACAGAGTTTTGTTAGACCATCTAATTAGACAGACTGCTAGCCAGACTAATAAAGAAGAAAAGAGAGAAGAATCAAATAGACACAATAAAAACTGATAAAAGGGATATAACTGCTGATCCCACAGAAATACAAACAACCATCAGAGAATACTATAAACAACTCTATGCAAATAAACTAGAACATCTAGAAGAAATGGATAAATTCCTGGACACATACACCCTCCCAAGACTAAACCAGAAAGAAATAGAATCCCTGAATAGACCAATAACACATTCTGAAATTGAGGCAGTAATTAATAGCCTACCAACCAAAAAAAAAACTCCAAGACCAGATGAACTCACAGCCAAATTCTACCAGAGGTACAAAGAGGAGCTGGTACGATTCCTTCTGAAACTATTCCAAATAATAGAAAAAGAGGGACTCCTCCCTAACTCATTTTATGAGGCCAGCATCATCCTGATACTGAAACCTGGCAGAGACACAACAAAAAAAGAAAATTTCAGGCCAATATCCCTGACGAACGGTGATGTGAAAATCCTTGATAAAATACTGGCAAACCAAATCCAGCAGCACATCAAAAAGCTTATCCACCATGATCAAGTCGGCTACATCCCTGAGATGCAAGGCTGGTTCAATATACACAAATCAGTAAGTGTAATCCATCACATAAAGAGAACCAATGACAAAAACCACATGATTATCTCAATAGATGCAGAAAAGGCCTTTCTGAAAGTTCAACACTCCTTCATGCTAAAACCACTCAATAAACTAGGTATTGATGGAACATGTCTCAAAATAATAAATGGTATTTGACAAACCCACAGCCAATATCATTAAATGGGCAAAAGCTGAAAGCATTGCCTTTGAAAACTGGCACAAGACAAGGATGCCTTCTCTCACCACTCCTATTCAACATAGTGTTGGAGGCTCAGGCCACGGCAATCAGGCAAGAGAAAGAAATAAAGTGTATTCAAATAGAAAGCAAGGAAATCAAATTGTCTCTGTTTTTAGATGACATGATTGTAGATTTAGAAAACCCCATCGTCTCAGCCCAAAAACTCCTTCAGCTGATAAGCAACTTTGGCAAAGTCTCAGGATACAAAATCAATGTGCAAAAATCACAAGCATTCCTATACACCAATAACAGACAAACAGAGAGCCAAATTAGGAGTGAACTCTCATTCACAATTGCTACAAAGAGAATAAAATACCTAGGAATCCAACTTACAAGGGATGGGAAAGACCTCTTCAAGGAGAACTGCAAACCACTGCTCAAGGAAATGAGAGGACACAAACAAATGGAGAACATTCCATGCTCATGGATAGGAAGAATCAATATCATCAAAATGGCCATACTGTCCAAAGTAATTTATAGAGTCAATGCTATCCCCATCAGGCTACCATTGACTTTCTTCACAGAATTAGAAAAATCTACTTTAAATTTCATATGGAACTGAAAAAGAGCCCATATAGCCAAAACAATCCTAAGCAAAAAGAACAAAGCTGGAGACATCATGCTACCTGACTTCAAACTGTACTACAAGGCTACAGTAAGCAAAACAGTATGGTACTGGTACCAAAACAGATATATAGACCAATGGAGCAGAACAGGGGGCCTCAGAAATAATGCCACATATCTACAATCATCTGATCTTTGAGAAACCTGATAAAAACAAGCAGTGGGGAAAGGATTCCTTATTTAAAAAATGGTTTTGGAAAAACTGGCTAGCCATACGCAGAAAACTGAAACTGGACTCCTTCCTTACACCTTATACAAAAATTAACTCAAGATGGATTAAAGACTTAAACATAAGACCTAAAACGGTAAAAACCCTAGAAGAAAACCTAGGCAACACCATTCACGATATAGATAAGAGCAAAGACTTCAGGACTAAAACACCAAAAGCAATTCCAAAAAAAGCCAAAATTGACAAATGGGACCTAATTAAACTACAGAACTTCTGAACAGTCAAAGAAACAATCATCAGAGTGAACAGGCAATTTACAGAATGGGAGAAAATTTTTGCTATCTATCCATCTGACAAAGGGCTAATTAATATTCAGAATCTACAAGGAACTTAAACAAATTTACAAGAAAAAAACAACCCCATCAAAAAGTGGGTAAAGGATATGAACAGACACTTTTCTTTTTTTTTTTTAATTATACTTTAAGTTTTAGGGTACATGTGCACAACGTGCAGGTTTGTTACGTATGTATACATGTGCCATGTTGGTGTGCTACACCCATTAACTCGTCATTTAACATTAGGTATATCTCCTAATGCTATCCCTCCCCCTTCCCGCAACCCCACAACAGGCCCTGGTGTGTGATGTTCCCCTTCCTGTGTCCATGTGTTCTCATTGTTCAATTCCCACCTATGAGTGAGAACATGCAGTGTTTGGTTTTTTGTCCTTGCGATAGTTTGCTGAGAATGATGGTTTCCAGCTTCATCCATGTCCCTGCAAAGGACATGAACTCATCCTTTTTTATGGCTGCATAGTATTCCATGGTGTATATGTGCCACATTTTCTTAATCCAGTCTATCATTGTTGGACATTTGGGTTGGTTCCAAGTCTTTGCTATTGTGAATAGTGCCGCAATAAACATATGTGTTCATGTGTCTTTATAGCAGCATGATTTATAATCCTTTGGGTATATACCCAGTAATGGGATGGCTGGGTCAAATGGTATTTCTAGTTCTAGATCCCTGAGGAATCACCACACTGACTTCCACAATGGTTGAACTAGTTTACAGTCCCACCAACAGTGTAAAATTGTTCCTATTTCTCCACATCCTCTCCAGCACCTGTTGTTTCCTGACTTTTTAATGATTGCCATTCTAACTGGTGTGAGATGGTATCTCATTGTGGTTTTGATTTGCATTGCTCTGATGACCAGTGATGATGAGCATTTTTTCATGTGTCTTTTGGCTGCATAAATGTCTTCTTTTGAGGAGTGTCTGTTCATATCCTTTGCCCACTTTTTGATGGGGTTGTTTGTTTTTTTCTTGTAAATTTGTTTGAGTTCTTTGCAGATTCTGGATATTAGCCCTTTCTCAGATGAGTAGATTGCAAAAATTTTCTCCCATTTTGTAGGTTGCCTATTCACTCTGATGGTAGTTTCTTTTGCTGTGCAGAAGCTCTTTAGTTTAATTAGATCCCATTTGTCAATTTTGGCTTTGGTTGTCATTGCTTTTGGTGTTTTAGACATGAAGTCCTTGCCTATGCCTATGTCCTGAATGGTATTGCCTAGGTTTTCTTCTAGGGTTTTTATGGTTTTAGGTCTAACATGTAAGTCTTTAATCCATCTTGAACTAATTTTTGTATAAGGTGTAAGGAAGGGATCCAGTTTCAGCTTTGTACATATGGCTAGCCAGTTTTCCCAGCACCATTTATTAAATAGGGAATCCTTTCCCCATTTCTTGTTTTTGTCAGGTTTGCCAAAGATCAGATAGTTGTAGATATGCGGCATTATTTCTGAGGGCTCTGTTCTGTTCCATTCCATTGGTCTATATATCTGTTTTGGTACCAGTATCTGTTTTGGTTACTGTAGCCTTGTAGTATAGTTTGAAGTCAGGTAGCATGATGCCTCCAGCTTTGTTCTTTTGGCTTAGGATTGACTTGGCAATGAGGGCTCTTTTTTGGTTCTATATGAACTTTAAAGTAGTTTTTTCCAGTTCTGTGAAGAAAGTCATTGGTAGCTTGATGAGGATGACATTGAATCTATAAATCACCTTGGGCAGTATGGCCATTTTCATGATATTGATTCTTCCTGCCCATAAGCATGGAATGTTCTTCCATTTGTTTGTATCCTCTTTTATTTCATTGAGCAGTGGTTTGTAGTTCTCCTTGAAGAGGTCCTTCACATCCCTTGTAAGTTGGATTCCTAGGTATTTTATTCTCTTTGAAGCAATTGTGAATGGGAGTTCACTCATGATCTGGCTCTCTGTTTGTCTGTTATTGGTGTATAAGAATGCTTGTGATTTTTGCACACTGATTTTTTATCCTGAGACTTTGCTGAAGTTTCCTATCAGCTTGAGGAGATTTTGGGCTGAGGCGATGGGGTTTTCTAGACATACAATCATGTCATCTGCAAACAGGGACAACTTGACTTTCTCTTTTCCTAATTGAATACCCTTTATTTCCTTGTCCTGCCTGATTGCCTTAGCACACTTGTTGAGAATCAGTCAACCATAGATTCATGGTTTTGTTTTCTGGCTTCTCAATTCCATTCCATTTATTTGTATGTCTTTTCTTATGCCAATCCTACATTGTCTTGATTACTGTAACTTTGTAGTGAGTTTTGAAACCAGGAAATATGAATCTTCCAACTTTGTTCTTTGTCAATTATTTTCCTGACTACTCTGGGTCCCTCGAATTTTCATCTAAATTTTAGAATCTGCTTGTGCATTTCTGCGAAGAAGCCAACTGGGATTTTAATAGGTACTGTATCAAATTTGTATATCAGTTCAGGGGTGGATAAGCATTTTAAAAATATTAAGTCCTCCAATCCACTAAAATGAGTTGTGTTTTATAGTTTTCAGAGTGTAAGTTTTACTTCTTTTGTTAAGTTTATTCCTATTTTATTCTTTTCATACTATTATAAATAAAGTGGTTTTCTTCATTTTATTTCTTGTTTGCTCATTGCTATTACATAGGAATAGAGTTGATTTATGTATATTGATCTTGGATCTTGCAAATTTGTTAAACTCATATATTAGTTCTGTTTTTTTAAAGATACCTCAGGGTTTTCTACATACAATATCATGTCATCTGGAAATAGAGATGATTTTATTTCTTTTGTTCCAATCTAGAAGACTTGTTTCTTTTTCTTGCATCCTTCTTTTTATTGCACTTACTAAAACATTTCTCCAGCACAATGATGAACATAAGTAGTGAGAATGGACATCATTGTCTCCTTCCTGATCATAGGAGGAAAACATTCAGCCTCTCATCTTTAAATATAATGTTAGCTATGGGTTTTTCATAGATTCCCTTTACCCAGTTGAGGAAATACTCTCATATTCCTAGTTTTTTTTAGTGTTTTTTAATCATAAAAGCATGTTGAATTTGTTGAATTTTGCCAATGTTTATTCTGCATCAATTTGATTATCTTGTGCTTTTTGGTTTTTATTGTATTAATATGGTGTATTGAATTAATTGATTTTCAGATTTTAAACCAGCCTTGCATTCCTGGAATAAATTCTACCTGGTTATGTTGTATACTACTTTTTAAATATGTCTGGATTCAAGTTGTTGGTATTTTATTGAGGAATTTTGCATTCATATTCAAAAATATATTGACGTGATTTTTTTTCTTGTAATGTCTTTGTCTGGTTTTATGTAAGAGTATACTGGCCTAATAGAATGAGTTGAAATGTAGCCCCACTACATTTAGTAGTGGAAAAATGGTATTGATTCTTCTTTAAATGTTGGTCTAATTTCCCTGTGAAGTCATCTAATCCTAGGCATTTCTTTGTGGGAAGTTTTATTATTAATATTATTATTAATCCAATCTGTTTATTATTATGGGATCTTGTGAGATTTTCTATTTCTTTTTGACTCAGTCAACTTGACTGAAGTTGAGTCAATGACTCAGTTTCTGATTTTAGTGATTTGAGTTTTCTATCTTTTTTTCTTGGTCAGTCTATCTAAAAGTTTGTCAATTTTGTTAATTTATTTGAAGTATCAACTTTTGATTTTATTAATTTTCTCAACCAATTTTTTGTTCTCTATTTTAATTATGCTCTAATCCTTGTTATTTCCTTCCTTCTGCCTGCTTTGAGTTTACTCTGCTTTTTTTTCCAGTATCTTAACTTGGAAGGTTAAATTGTTGATGTGAGAACCTTATTTTTTAATGAAGGCATATAATTTTCATTATGACTTCATTTTACTCATGGATTATCAACAAATCTATTTCTTAATTCCACGTAGTGAAAGTGAACTTTCTTGGTACAATCATGACTTTTTCTAGTTACATTTTTGTTATTAATTTTAATTTTAATTTCACTGTGGTCAGAACACAGATTCTATATGATTTACATCCTCTGAAATTTATTGGAACTTGCTTTATAACCCAACATATAGTCAGTTTTCACAAATGTTCTATAGGTGCTTTAAAAGAGTATCTGTCTCAGAGATCGGAAGCAGAGCAAGATGGCCAAATAGAACCTTTCAGTGATTATCTCCCCCGCAGAAACATCAAATTGAACAACTATCCACACAAAAAAGCACCTTCATAAGAACCAAATATCAAGTGAGCAATCACAGTACCTGGTTTTAACATTATATCAAGGAAACATGCACTGAATAGGATACGACAGTCTTGAGTTGCCTACAACACCCTTCCACCATCCCCCAACAGTGTCACATGGCATAGGAAGAAAATCTATGTGCTCAGGAGAAGCAGAGTAAAGTAATTGTGGGACTTTGCATTCATACTCACTGCTACCCCGACACAGTGGAAAGCAGTGCAGGGGCAGAACTCAGCTGGTGCTCATGGAGGGGACATTCAGAATAGCCCTAGCCAGAGGGGAATTATCCATCCCAGCAGTAAGAACCTGGGTTGTGACTAGTCCCACCATTATGGGCTAAAGTGCTCCAGGGTCATAAATAAATATGAAAGGCAGACTACACCACAAGGGCTGCAATTCCTGGGCAAGCTGTGGTGCTGTGGTGGGCTCAGAGCCAGCGGAGTTGGACTGCATGCAACCCAGTGGGACAAAAGTCAGGGCAGCCAAGGGAGTTCTTATGTAACTCCTCCCGCAATTCTAGGCAGCAGAGCTTGCAGCTCCCAAAGAGACTCCTTCCTTCTACTTGAGGAAAAGAGAGAGGAGAATAAAGAGAACTTTGTCTTACAACTTGGACACCAGCTTAGCCACAGTAAAATAAAGCAGGAAGTAGAGTCCTGAAGCCCTCATTCCAGGCTCTAGGTTCCAGATAGCTCCCAGACAGCATTTCTAGACCCACCCTGGACCAGAAAGGAACCTGCTGCCCTGAAAGGAAGGACCCAGTGCTGGCAGGATTCATTACCTGCTGACTAAAGAGCCACTGGGCTCTGAACAAACATCAGTGGTAGCCAGGTAATAGTTCCCACAGGTTTGAGCAAGACCTAGTACCATGCTGGCTTCAGATGTGACCCAGTGCATTCCCAGCTGTAATAGATATAGGAAAAGACTTCTGCTTAAGGAAAGGAGAGAGAAGAGTAAAAAGAACTTTCTCTTGCAACTTGGGTTCCAGTCCAGCCACAGTAAAATATAGTACCAAGCAGACTCCTAAAGTCCATGATTCCAGGCCTTAGCTCACAGATGGCTTTAGTAGACCTGCCTTGGGACAGAAGGGAACCCACTTCCCTGAAGGGAGAGATCCAGGCCTAGAAGGATTCACCACCTTCTGATTAAACATAAGCAGTCTCCAGGAAATAGTCACCATGGGCCTGGGGTAATGGTGGCCACAGGGAGAGACTCCTTCTGCTTGAGAAAAGGAGAAGAAAAAGTAAAGAGGACTTTATCTTGCAACTTGGCTTACCAGATCAACCACAGTAAAACAAAGCACCATGCATATTCCTATTCCTAAAGCAGTCAATTCTAGGACCCAGTTCCTGGATGGCATTTCTAGACCCAACCTGGGCCAGAAGGGAACATGCTGCCAGAAAAGGAAAGAAACAGGCCTGGCAGGATTTATCACTTACTGACTAAAGAGCCCATAAGTCCTGAATAAACATAAGTGGTAGCCAAGCAATAGTCACCACAGGCCTTGGGTGAGACCCACACTGTGCTGGCTTCAGGTGTGATCCAGCACAGTCCCAGTAGTGGTAGCCATGGAAGTTCTTGCATCATCCCTCCTCCAAATCCAGACAGCTGTACATGAAGACAAAAATTCCATTTCTTTGGGAGTAAGTAATGGAAGAGAATAAAAGACTATGCCTGGTAATCCAGGGAATTCTCCCAAGTTGGTACCTCTACAAGTCTGCAAAAGTAACAGTATTAGTAGGCTTAGGATGCCCCCTAATGCAGTACAGCTGTAGTGATCAAAGAGCTATATCATAATACTAATTCCCTTTGAATACCTGGAAAGCATTTTCAAGAAGGGTGGGTACAAACAAGCCCAGACTGCAAACATTAGAATAAGTACCTAACTCTTCAATGCCTAGACATTGACAAACATCCACAAGCCTCAAGAGCATCCAGGAAAATATAACCTCATCAAACTAAATAAGGCACGAGTCATCAATCCCACTCTGTCCCAGAGTGACAGAGATATGTGACCTGTCAGACAAAGAATTCAAAATAGGTGTTTTTACAGATTATGGAATTGCATGTGCATAAAAAAAGAAAAAATAAATTAAAAAGAAAAATAGAAAAAAACAAAATAGCTGTGTTGAGGAAATTCAACAAAATGCAAGATAACACAGAGAAAGAACTCATAATCCTATAAGATAAATTGAACAAAAACATTAAAATAATTTTTAACAACCAAGTAGAAATGCTGGAGCTAAAAAATTCAATCAAAAACCGAAGAATGTATCAGAGTCTCACGACAGTAGAATTGATCAGGCAGAGGAAATAATAAGGGAGCTTAAAGACAGACTATTTGAAAATACACAGTCAGAGGAGACAAAAAGAAAAGGAATAAAAAATAATGAAGCACATCTACAGGATACACATAACAGAGGACTTTCCAAACCTAGAAAAAGACATCAACATTCAAGTACAAGAAGGTTATAAAACGTCAAGGAGATTTAACTCAAACAAAACTACCTCAAGGCATTTAATAATCAAACTCCCAAAGATCAAGAATAAAGAAAGGATACTAAAAGCAGCAAGAAAAAAGAAACAAATAACATACAATGAAGCTCCAGTATGTCTTGCAGCAGACTTTTCAGTGGAAACCTTACAGTCCAGGAGAGAGTGGCATGACATATTTAAAGTGCTGAAGAAAAAAAAATATTTTATCATAAAATATTATATCCTGAGAAAATATCCTTTAAATATTAAGGAGAAATAAAGACTTTCCCAGACAAACAATAGCTGAGATTTCATTAACATCAGAAATGGCAAATAGAGTTCTACAAATATGAAAGAAAAAGACATTAACAAGCAATTAAAAATCATCTGAATGTACAAAACTCACTGGAAATAGTAAGTACATAGACAAATACAAAATATTATAACACTAATTTTATTCTGTAAATTACTTATATTTTGAGTAAGAAGACTAAAAGATGAACCTATCAAAAATAATTATTACAACAATTTTTTAAGACATAGACAATATAATAAGATATAAATAGAAACAGAAAAAGTTAAAAAGCAGGAGGATGAAGTTAATGCATGGAGTCCTTATTAATTAGTTTCTCCTGCTTGTTTGTTTTTGCAAAGTTTTCATCAGTTTAAAATAATGGGTTATAAGATATTTGTGCAAGCCTCATGGAAACCTCAAATTTAAAAACCTACAACAGATACACACACACAAAAAAGTACAAAATTAAAACATACCACCAGAGAAAATCACTTTCACAAAAAGGAAGACAGAAAGGAAAGAAAAAAGAGAAGACCACAAAACAACCAAAAAACACATAACAAAATGGCAGTAATAGGCCCTTACTTATCAACAATAATATTGAATGTAAATGGACTAAACTCTCCAATCAAAAGACATAGAGTGGCTGAATGATTTTTAAAAAATAATGATCTACTGCCTACAAGAAGCTACACTTCACCTATAAAGACACAAATAAACTGATAATATGGAAATGGAAAAGATATTCCATGCAAATGGAAACTGCAAAATAGCAAGAGTAGCTATACTTATATTAGAAAAAAAGATTTCAAGACAAAAACTATAAAAGGAGACAAAGTCAGCGTACAATGATAAAAGGATCAATTGAGCAAAAGTTTATAACAATAGTAAATATTGTAAATATGCACCCAACACTGGAGCACCCAGACATATAAAGCAAATATTAGCACTAAAGAGAAGATAGACCCCAATAGAATAATAGCTGGAGTTACCAACACTCCATTTTCAGCATTGAACAGATCATCAAGACAGAAAATTAACAAAGAAATGTCAGACTTAATCTGCATTATATAACAAATGGACCTAATATATATTTACAGAACATTTCATCCAATGGCTGCAGGATACACATTCTTCTCTTCAGCATATGGATCATTCTCAAGGACAGACCACATGTCAAGCCACAAAACAAGTCTTTAAAAATTTTTTAAAAATAGAATTTTATTAAGTATCTTCTCTGACCTCAATGGAATAAGTAGAAATCAATAATAAGAAGAACATTGGAAACTATACAAACACATGGAAATTAAACTATATGTTTCTGAATGACCAGTGGGTCAATGAAGCAATTAAGAAGGAAATTTTTAAATGTCTTGAAATAAATAAAAATGGACACAAAACATAACAAAACCTATGGAAAACAGCAAAAGCAGAGCTAAGAAAAATGTTGATAGCAGTAAGTACCTACATCAGTAAAGTACAAAAACGTCCAATAAACAACCTAACAATGCGTCTTTAAAAACTAGAAAAGCAAGAGCAAACCAAACCCAAAATTAGGAGAAAAGAAATAATAAAGATCAGAGCAGAAATAAATGAAATTGAAGCCAAAAAATAGAAATGATCAAGAAAATGAAAAGTTGTTTTTTTTTTTAAAGATAAACAAAATTGACCAACCTTTAGCTGGACTAAGAGAGAAGATCCAAATTAAAAAAAAAATCAGAGATGAAAAAGGAAACATTTAACTGATATTGCCAAAATTCAAAGGATCATTAAACACTATTATGAACAACTATATGCCAATAAGTCAGGAAACCTAGAAGTACTGGATAAATTCCTAGACACATGCAACTTACAAAGATTGAGCCACGAAGAAATCCAAGACCTGAATAAATCAATAACAAGCAATGAGATCAAAGCCATAATAAAAAGTCTCCCTGCAAAGAAAAGCCCAGGACCCTATGGTTTCACTGCCGAACTTTACCAAACATTTAAAGAAGAACTAATACCAATCCTACTCAAGCTATTCTGAAAAATAGAGGAGGAAGGAATACTTCCCAACTCATTCTATGAGGCCAGTAATACCTTAATACAAAAACCAGCCAAAGACACATCAAAAACAGAAAACTACAGACAAATATCTCTGATGAACATTGACACAAAAATAAAAAATACCAGCAAATTGAATTCAACAACACAGTAAAATGATCATTCATCATGACCAAGTGGGATTTATCCCTGGGGTGCAAGGATGTTTCAACATATGCAAATCAATCAATGTGATACATCATATTAGCAGAATGAAGGACAAAAACCATATGATCATTTTAATTAATGCTGAAAAAAGCATTTGAAAGAATTTAACATCCCTTCATGATCAATATCCTCAGAAAACTGGGTATAAAAGGAATACATCTCAACACAATAAGAGCCATATTTGACAGACCCACAGTTAATATCATACTGAATGGGGAAAAATTGAAAACATCTCCTCTAAGATCTGAAACAAGACAAGGATGCTCACTATCACCACTTCTTTTCAATGTAATACTGGAAGTCCTAGCTATAGCAATCAGACAAGAGAAAGAAATAAAGAGCATCCAAATTGGAAAAGAAGAACCCAAACTATCCTTGTTTGCAGATGATATAATCTGATATTTGAAAAATCCTAAAAACTCCACCAAAAAACTACTACTACTGATAAACAAATTCAGTAAAGTTGCAGGATACAAAATTAACATACAAAAATCAGTAGCATTTCTATGTGCCAACAGCAAACAATTTGAAAAAGAAATCAAGAAGTAAACCCCATTTACGATAGTTACAAATAAAATTTAATACCTAGGAATAAACTTAACCAAAGAAGTGAAAAATCTGTACAATAAAAACTATAAAACATTGATGAAAGAAATTGAAGAGGACACACAAAAAAATGGAATGATATTTCATGTTCATGCATTGGAAGAATCAATATTGTTAAGATGCCCCTACTACCCAAAGCAATCTACAGATTCAATTCAATCCCTGTCAAAATCCCAGTAACATTCTTCACGGAAATAGAAAAAATAATCATAAAACTTAAATGGAATCACAAAAGACCCAGAGTAGCCAAACCTATCCTAAGCAAAAAGAATAAAACTGGAGGAATCACATTACCTTACTTCAAATTATACTACAGAGCTATAGTAACTGAAACAGCACAGTACTGGCATACAGACATCTAGAACAATGGAACAGAATAGAGAACCCAGAAATAAATCCATATATCTACAGTGAACTCATTTTCAACAAAGATGCCAAGAATATACATTGGGGAAAGGACAGTCTCTTCAATAAATGGTAGTAGGAAAACTGGATATCCATATACAGAAGAAAGAAACTAGACCCCTATCTTGCACCATATACAAAAATCAAATCAAAATGGATTAAAGACTTTTTAGAAAGGCTCTAAGACCATTTTAAATGGATCTAAGACCTCAAACTATGAAACTACTATATGAAAACTTTGGGGAAACTCTCCAGGACATTGGTCTCAGCAAAGATTTCTTGAGTAAAAGCACAGGACACCAAAGCAATAATGGACAAATGGAATCACATCAAGTTGAAAAGCTTCTGCACAACAAAGAAATCAACAAAGTGAAGGGACAACCCACAAAACAGGAGAAAATATTTGCAAACTATCCGTCTGATAAGAGATTAATAACCAGAATATATGAGGAACTCAAACAATTCAACAGGAAAAAAATCTAACAATGTGACTTAAAAATGGGGAAAAGATATGAATAGACATTTCTCAAAAGAAGGTATATAAATGGCAAAATATATAAAAAGTTGCTCAATATCATTGACTATCAAAGAAATGCAAATCAAAACTACAACATAATATCATCTCACCCCAGTTAAAATGGTTATTATCCAAAAGACAGGCAAGAATAAGTGCTAGTGAGGATGTGGAGAAAAGGGAACCCTTGTACACTATTGGTGAGAATGTAAATTAGGAAACCCACAGTGGAGAACAGTACGGATATTTCTCAAGAAACTAAAAATGGAACTACCATATAATCTAGCAATCCCACTGCTAGGTATTGACTTAAAAGAATGGAAATTAGTATATTGAAAAGATATCTGCATGCCTATGTTTATTGCAGCACTATTCACAACGGCCAAGATTTGGAATCAATCTGAGTATCTATCAATGAATAAATGGATGAATGGATAAAGAAAACGTGGTACACATACATAATGGAGTGCTATTCATTCATAAAAAGGAATGAGATCCTGTGATTTGCAACAACATGGATGGAACTGGAGGACACTATGTTAAGTGAAATAAGCCAGGCATAGGAAGACAAACTTCACATATTCTCACACATTTGTGGGAGCCAAAAATTAAAACAATCTAGTTCACGGAGATAGAGAGTAGAATGATAGTTACCAGAGGCTGAGAAGGTTAGTGGGGAAGGAGAGAAAAAGTGAGCATGTTTAATGGGTACAAAAAAAAAATAGAAAGAATGAATAAGGTATAGTATTTGATAGCACAATGGGGTGACCACAGTCAACAATAATCTATTGTACATTTAAAAATTACTAAAACAGTATAATAGGATTATTTGTAACACAAAGAAATGATAAATGCTTGAAGTGATGGATACCCCATTTACCCTGATGTGATTATTACACATTGTATGCCTGTATCAAAATATGTCATGTACCCTATAAATATATATACCTACTATGTACCCATAAAAATCAAAAATAAAAACTTTAGAAAAAATAAAAATGAAGAGCCAGGGAGAATAAAATTTTAAAAAAGAATATCTATCCCATAGATGGTGGGTAGAATGCTCATACATGTTTTCGATTCCCTATAACTTTGCTGATTTTTTTGGCCTGTTTATTAAAATGAATTATTCATAGATATGTCATAATTACTCATTTTGATCATGGATGTATCCAGTTCTCACAGTCCTATAAAATTTGTGCATTATATTTTGCTTCTATATTATTAAGTGCATAAAATTTAAGATTATTATATATTCATTATGAGTTAAACATTTTATTATATCAGATTTATTCTGATGTTTTCTTTCTTCTTACCTTCAACTTATTTATCCTTGTGTTTTACATGTGTCTTTCATAACAGTGTAGATGAGTTTTATTTTTTATTCACTCTAAAGAACTTTTATTTTATTTATTTATTTATTTATTTATTTATTTATTTATAATGATGTATCTCTCTGTCACCCAGACTGGAGTACAGTGGTGCATCACAGCTCACTGCAGCCTCAAAGTCCAGTGCTTAAGCAATCCTCCTGCCTCAGCCTCCCAAGTAGGTGGGACTACAAGCATGCCACCACAACAGGCTAATTATTTTTCTTTTTCTTTTCTTTTTAGAAATGGGGTCTCACTCTTGCCCAGGCTGGTCTCAAACTCCTGTCTTCAAGCATTTAGTCTTTTTGATTTGAATGTAGTTACTGATATGTTTGGGTCAAATTTACCATACCTGTGCTATTTCCTCTTTCTCTTCTTTTCTGCATTTTAAAATAGCTTCTGAGTGTTTTTATTCAATTTTTGCCTCTATTATCTTGGAAATTATAGACTGCTTTACTATTGTAATGATAACAGTAGAAATTACCACATGCATCCTTAAGTGACATTGTAAGTGTCTAATATTAATTGGTATTTTACTCTCTACCCAGGCAATACAAGCAAAATCATTTGAACTCTTTAGCTCCATTTGCATACCCTTCCTGACATATATAGCATTATTATCATGCATGTTAATGTTCTCTATATTTTAAACCTAATAATGCATTATAATTATTTGACATAGTCATTGTTCATTTCTATTTACCTACATCATTTTCACTACACATCATTATTCCATTATTTCCATGCTTCCATCTAGAATAATTTTCTTTTTCTGCCTGAAGAGCACCTTTACTGCTGGCTCTCCCTGTGACAAATTATCAGATTTTATTTGTTTGAAAATGTCTTTATTTTCCTTTCATTCTTGAAAGACTTTTTGGCTAGATATTGAATTCTAGGTTGACATTCATTTTCTTTCACACTTTGATGTAATTTCACTGCCTTTTCGTTTAAATTGTTTCTATTAAGTGGTTAGCTGCCAGTCTAAGTTTTGTTCCTTTGAAAATAATCTGTTCTTTTTCCTCTGATAGCTTGTATGTTTCTAGTTGTTTTTGATTTTATGCATTTTTACTATATGCCTAGGTATAGATTTCTTTTTGCCTGGTTCAGGCTTTGCAGGCCACCTTAAATCTGTGGCCCAAAGTCTTTCACTAGTTTTTGACAAGCTCTCTTCCATTACTTTCTTCTGACCTATTCTCTTGATCCTCACCTTCTCAGACTCCAATGACACATATGTTAGAACCTCTCCTTGTATTGTATCTCTTATAATCTCTTCTGTGTTTCCTATAATTTTGTATCTCTATGTTTCATTAAGGCTGTTGTCTTCTGACCTACTTCTCCCATCCATGGATTCCTCTCTTAAGGATGCATAATCTGATATAAAACCTTTTCAATGAGTTCTTTAACTTGATTGTTATGTGTTTTCAGTTCTATAATTTTTATTTGGTACTGTTTTTTGTGGTTTCAGTTCTCTGTGAAAAATAATCAATCTTATTTCTTATCTCCTTATATCTACTAAAATTAGTTATTTTAAAGTCTATGTCTGGTACTGCACCACATATTCTACAGAGCCAGGCACTGTAACACAAGTTCTATAAACACTATTATTTCACAATAACTCTAATGGATTATTCTCTACAGAATAATAAACTGAAGCTTATTGAGATTATACACTTACTAAGAAGTAGAGCCAAGAACCAAACTCAAATATTCCAAACTTCAAAATTCATGCTCTTAGCCATTTAATTACAGGATTATGATAGTCTCAAATAACTGACTAAACCAGAGTCCAAATATTGTAAGATTAATTTATTTCCCTATCAGAGCAAGATTTCTCTCTTCTAGTGACAGGTTCTCCCTCAAACCCTGTCACAATATTCATCCTGAATTTTCTTGGTATATCTTTCCACATTTATTAATTAATTCATTCAACACTCAATAAGTAGTTTTGGGTATTTATCACATGGTTCTAGGCACTAGAGATATATGATAAACAAGGTATATGTGGTTCCTGACTCATGGAACTTTCATTCTAGTGGGAGATAACAAACAGTAAACATGTAAGCAAATACATCAGAAAGCAATGAAGTCAATGAGGAAGTGGTCTAGATACAATATAGTAAACTTTGATATTGGATGTTGACTTTAGCTAGGTGGTCAAGGTAGACCTCTCAGAGGAAGTGACATTTGAATTGCAAACCTGAATAAGAGAAGTATTCCATGCAGAAGGAAGAGCAAGCACAAAGCCCCCATGTTTGAGAGATGATAACTGGCATAGTTAAAGGACAGGAGGACATTGGTTGTGGCTGAGCCTCATGAATAAAGAGAGTGGTAGAACATCAGATAGAAAAGTTGGATGGTATGAAAATCAAGACATTATTGCAGTATTTCAGGTAAAAAGTGATGGTAGCAACTTTCATCTCTAGCCCTATGAAAGCAATTGTGACCATATTTACCCTTCTACTGTAAGCCTTTTAAAAAACAGGCAAAATGTATGAAACAACTGTTTCCAGACATTAGAGAACAAGCAGCCCAGAATTGTGATTTGTGAAAGAGGGAAAACGGAGAAGATGAGTTCTGTGATACACCAGCTTTTTGCTTGAAAACACATTCCAGACCACAAAGCAGCAAATAGCTCCCAAACCAAGGACATGGTCTCACTGAGTTGAGAAGATAAATAGGAGTTCAGGGAGGTTGACGTGGCTGGAAGTTGCAGGAGGGAGTTTCAGAAAGGAGAGAGTTCTTCAGAAAAAAAGATTCCCAGAAATCTCCAGGGACACCCTGGAGACCCTTTAAAACTACATTTTAAATAAGCCCCTCCCTCTCTAGTTGATATTTGTGCATGCTAAAATTTGAGGATCACTTCTAGAGACCTAAGAAACCAGAATATTGAAGAAATGGATATAATGTCCTTAAGGAAATAGGCTGCATTTCTTATTACCACCTGATGTGGAGATGAATTTTACTACTGCACATATACACTAAACTCTCTGTTTCAGCTGAAGACAAAAGGGGTCAGGAGACTCTCTCTTGGCTTATGGGATTTAAGATTTCACAGGGAGGAAGAAACAGTCTGGCAAAGATGCTGTTCTTGACTCTCTCTGGCTTCTTTTTAAAGCCATCACAGTGATTCAGGTTTTAATCTCCTCAGCATGGAACATGTGTTTATTGGGGCCGATTTTTGCATTTCCCAGGTGTGAGTGCATGCTTGTTTGCTTATTGGTTGGATGAGTGATTGAATAAATGAATTAATTAAGCCAGTGAGACCAGGATCTCGAAATAAGTCATTTCCATCTCTACTCTCTTAAGGTTGGGTAAGGAGGTCAGCCTTATCAACTTCTGGTCTTTGGGAACTCCCTAGAAGCCCCTGATAGTTTATCATTCACTCTTTCCAGCCAGCCCTGGTTGAAGGCAGAAAATGACCCAACATTCTGCATGACCTGGTCAAGGCCACACCCTGAGGCAGGGGACTACAGCTGAGAAATTTTGCTTTGACTGTCACTATGCCAAGGACCCAGCACCCTGTCAAGGTTTGGGATCAAATTTGGTTTTGAAAAGAGCAAAGAGAACAACATAATTTAAAAATCAAAGAAATTCATTTTAGTAGTAAAAGGTTAACAGCCTTTAGGAGGAACAATTTTTAATCACCCTCGTCTAGACTCTATCACTGGAATCACCAGCCACCGAGTGAAATATGGCCCAACTGCCGCCACCAAACAGCTCCTAAAGACTGTTGTATTTAATCATGTCTGTGCACCACTTATGGATTTTCATTATGATTCCCGATGCTGTTGCGCTGGGTAAAATATTAATATCCATAGTAATGATGCATGAAGCTTGGAGTGTAATTTCTTCACTCTTCTTGTCTGATATTAAATTGTTACCACTTTATCATTTGTGTAGAACTGCACGTTTCAATTAATCTTTCCATATCAGCAGCCCTGATTAATATAGATCATGATTCATAAGCTTATCGTCACTATAGTTTTAACAGATCATTTATAAAGATCTTAAATTTCAGGGTCTGGGAGGTGCAGCTGCTGTGTCCAATGTGCCTTTTTATTCTCTGTTCCAACAGAGCTGCTATACACCGGCTGTCACCTCCTGTTGAATAATTAATTTCAGGAACCAAATTTGCCCAAGAAAAAACACCAGAATGAAGGGACTGGCAATTGGCAGGGTACTGGTAGTGTTTGTTCACCTTTCCGTGCCCAGCCCGGATGTTGCCTGCCCTTCATAGACCGGAACTGCTGCTTTGGGGGATTAACCACAGGTGTGTATGGGCTTCTGCTGGCTGCAGTGGGCAATCCCAGCCAGCACAGCCATCCCAGGACAGTTGTTGAGATTTGATGGAGCGTTGGATAACTTCCCAGGCAGCTGCTGCTGCTGCTCACATGAATCTACAGACCTCAAGGTATGGCATGGCGCCTGGGGCCTTATGCTCGTCCTGGAACACACAGTCTAAGCTGTGTGCTCAGTGTAGGGTGGGGAGGCACTGGGGAATTAACAAGTGAGAAGTTTTCGAACATTTTTATAAACACCAAGGTCTTGGGCCCTTTAGTCAGAGGAAGATATTAAGGCTCAGAGAAGGCTATTTGGCCCACAGACACAGGGTTCATCATCATTGAGAACCTGGGAGCCATTGCGCTGCCTCCCAACCAACTTGAAGCAGAAGCAGACCCACGCAGAACCCCTGGAGAACAGCTCCCTCTCTTTGGACATAATAAGAGAAGAAAGGAAATAAAGGAGACCTTACTGACTTTGTTGGGCCTGCATTTGAAGCTTCATTCCCATGGCTCACATTGCTCAAAGACTTCAGGTACAAGAGAAAACATCTGGATGTAAATTAAAAAAAAAAAAAAACTATTATGGTAACTGGTCTGGTAACAACTAACGTGGCAACATTTATTGACTTCAAAATCTTAATACTTTGTTTCAACTTCAATCAAATCAGGTAATTTTTTAAACGCATCCTGAGTAAATTTGTGCTCTTTGGTTTGATCAAATTTGTACATTTTTTATTGTACATCTTCTATGTGAAAGACATTATCCTAAGCCCTAAGGTTTGAGGCTATGTCTTCGTTTGGGTCCCCCAGAAGCAAACTCTAGGACAAGAATTCAGGAGCAAGTCATTTATTTGGGAGGTGATCCTGGGAAACATCACTGTGGGAGTGAGGAGGTGCAGCATGGAGGAGAGGCAGCAGCAGAGGCTGTGTTGTCAAGTAAGTTACCACTGTGGGCACCTGGGGCACTCTGGGAGACTGTAGAACTTGCCTCACAGATGTCTCAATGGTGGGTGAGGAACCCAAGTTATTTATTTAGCAAGTCCCTATCTGTCACTGGAGGGACTGATTTCTGTGTCATTAACTCTCCCACACTCACTCCTGACTTGCCCTGCATGTCAGCAGAGTGATTCCTACAGCCAGAAATAAAAGCTCTCAGATGAAGAGTGCAAGGCATCCCAAGCAAGCAGGCTTGACATTTAGAGGCAAGGGTCAACAGAAGAAAAGCAGAGCCAACACCATTTTCTACAGTGACCCTCTAATCCCAAGCATTTGTTTACTCATTAATTCAAAAAGTGTTTAGAGTTGTCCTCTTATCTACAACAGTCCACACAAGAGATAGCAGTCGCTGAAAAAAAAAGTCCACTAAAGTTGTGAGGCTTTAAAAAAAGTTATGTAAATAGATCTTACATGTTTTATTTCAACTAAAACACACAAATGTGCAATTTATTCACTATTATTTTGCTGCTGGGTCAGAATCTTTTCTTTCAATGTGCATGTGCTAAAGGAGTTCTGCCTTCCCTTTGCTGTGCAAACACCCACAATTTCAGCTTCTATGAGTTACAGCAATAACTTAAAGTCATTTTAAGACATCTAAGTGCAGAAACTTTGTAGATGTTTGTTTCCCAATCTTTTATAGTGATTTTACCCACATGTAATTCAACAGCTATTTTTTAGTGACTCACCTTTATCAAATCCAAAGCATTCAATTTAATGTTCAAAGAAGCAACAATTCCTCTTGTCACACTTATCATCAGTTTATGTAATGTTTAATTCAATTTCATGGTTACATTATTAAGCACAGCTATTATAAAACAGATTTATAAACCAAGACAACTAACACCTGGTAAGAGTACAGCTGGACCTGTGGATACCCAAAAGCATTGCCTCCTGTTGGTGAGCAGTACTACTGCATCCCAGGCAAGTCTACAAGGTTGACTCATCTGGTCCTCCTAGTTACCTACGGATGAGCGGGGAACTGCGGTTATGCCTGCTTCACAGAAGAGGGTTTCCAGGCATACTTGCTCAGGGCCACAAGGCCAGCAAATGACAAAGCTGGGTTTCTAACCCACGGTGTCTGATCCTAGAATCCCAGGTCTTAACCACAATGCCACACTGCCCTGCCTAGAGAGTGACTTTTACCTGGGTAATAAGGATTTATCTTCTACACTGTGACATTTTGAAAGTGAGGAGGCCACTATTGATAATAACACCCAACCCACAGATGTAAAACAAACAGCACAGTCCTTGGTAAGCCAGGACATCTGGCCACTCTGTTTTTTATCCTTGAGTGCTCAGTGTGTCATGGGTCCTGGTCAGAGTGTTAGTCAGGGGAAGAATTGAAGTGGTGGGCAACTAAGGAAGCTTCAAGGGCAGGGGAGGTGCAGCACAGAGGAGAAGGCCTCACGAAGCTTACCAATTAAAATGGAAATAAAGTATGTCTACCTTAGTTATAAGGTACCACAAGTCTTTGTATATAAAGGGGTCAAGAGACATTGTAAATTTAAAATTATCATGACAGCCAGGCACAGTGGGATTACACTTGTAATCCCAACAACTTGGGAGGCCAAGGCGGGCAGAGGGCTTGAATTCAAGAGTTCAGCGCCAGCCTGGACAACACGGCAAAACCCCATCTCTATGAAAAATACAAAACTTAGCTGGATGTGGTGGTGCATGCCTGTAGTCCCAGCTACTTGGGAAGCTGAGGTGGGAGGATCTCTTGAACCTAGGAGGTTGAGGCTGCGGTAAGCCAAGATCATGCCACTGCACTCCAGCCTGGGTGACAGAAGAGACCCTGTCTCAAAAAATAAATGAATAAATAAATAAAAGTATCATGAGAGTTCAGAGGAGGGAGAGCAATTTTTCAACTCAGGAATCAAGAAGCCTTTGTAGAGAAAGTGGTACTTAAGCTGGTCATTGAATATGGGTAGGTAGATTTGGAGTTGCAAAGGAAGAGACCTTCCAGGAGGAGGAAAAAGAAGCAAAGATAAACAGGCAGGAAGCCAAGGGGTACATTAAAGCTTGTTAAGTAATTCTGTTTGCCTGACGAGTGACTGAACATTATGGGCAGTGGGACAAAGGACTGGAAATTGCAGCCAAATCACAAGTGAACGTCTAGATTTACTTGTGATATGGATAGCAAGCCAGGGTATGTTTTTAAACTACTAGATAACACAAGCCCCAGAACCTGGCCTGGCCACTTAAAGTGTATGTTGTGTAGCCCACTATCTGGGGTTCAGTCTCTCTCTTCCCTTCACTTCTCTGTGACCTGAACAGGTCTCATCTCTGGGTCTCAGTGATAGCATGTGTAATATGGGGATAATAATGGTACCTACCTCTTAGGATTGTGCAGATTAAATTCATTTATACATTTATAAAGAGCTTAAAACAGTATACAGAAGAAGGGTTTTGTAAGTATTAGCTATTATTAGTATGATTGAAGTTGAGCTTCAGACATTTTAAGCTGGTGGCAGAGGAGGGTGGCTGGCAATGGGAAGAAAGGAAGAGAGGCCATGAGAAACTGAAGTGAGGAAGACAGGCAATGGAGACAGAATGTGTGTTGCTCACAACCATTTGGGGATTTTGAACCTTCTCCTTCCTACAACCACCCCTTCTCCTCTCTCAGCCTCCAGATTCCCCTGTGTGCCTCCCAGACAGCCCTGGGCAGGTGGCCCATACAAGACTCTCACATATGATGCTTCATCACTGAACAGGGCACCCAGCCTCCCTGACACCCATTTTTACTCTTCCCATTCCTGTGAAAATTGGAACTAAAGCTGCCATAGTAGCTCTTCAATAAAGACCCTTCTTTCCCATAGCCTCACAACACAATCATATGCCACAAGTTTTTAATCTTGCACATCATTTTCTGATTCACATCACATTTTTCTATGGAATGTTGACTTGCCTTATTCACTTGTATGTCCTCAGTGCTTAGCACAGAGCTTGGAAAGGAGTGAATGGTCTGGGACTGTTTACTGTCTGAATGAAAGAACCAATGGACTAATGAGTGTGCATTATCTCTTCCTCCATTTTTCTCTGTCTCTTTGTTAAGCAAAGTGATCTAGTCAAGAGACTTGGACGAAAGTCTGATACATAGCAATCGCTCAGTAAGGGTGGTTAGTATATTTTATACTTAATCCTACTATACTGTTGTTTACAGTCTGCCCTGCTTAGGGCCTGGTGTGAGTATAGAGAGGAGGAAGCTTCTTGGGAGGAGGGCTTGGGTCGCCTTCCCAGGTGAATCCCCTACTCAGTTCAGAAGAGGTACCTGATTCATGTCCATTCAATTAAATTGGTTGAGCTTTAAACCCATCTGATTTGGTTTCAGGGGAGGTTAACAAATTTCTCAGTAATTGATGGCCTCCTCTTCCCCCATCACTGCACTGAACCTTTTGCTTCTCAATCAGATACTGTACCTCGAGCCCTAATGGTGTAGAGTGTGACCAGATGGGCCACAGGGTTGGGCCACTCCATCTGCCTCTGAGGATCAATTTCCCAGACTACTTCTTTACAATCACATCACAGACTTCATTGGGTTAATGAGGTTGTAGAGACAGCCTTATAGGTGACTTACCATACTTGCAGAATGGCCATCATCTTAGGAACAACAGAACTGCTTTAAGAACTGGTTTGTCCATTTATAAAATGGGGTAAATTATGTCTGTGTCTAACTTACGGGAATAACAAATAGGCTAATTAGATAATTGGAAGTTTTGTTGGGTTCTTTTAAAAGTAAAGCATTACAAAAGAAACTCCTATTGCTGAAATTATTTTTCAGAATGAACTTCTTAAAACTCTAGTCTCTTGTCTTCTTGGCCACACCCATTAGAGTGTGGAGATATTGTAGTTTTCATTAATACTAATGCAGTCTCTCAAAAGCTAAATTAGTAAAAATTCCAAATTCTACAGGTTTAGAAAGGAAATACATTATTATTATTATTTAAATGCAGACTAAAGGAGCTAAGGAAGAAGAGTAATGTTGCTAGAAGAAAGCATTATAAGATATGATTTAGATTTGGTGAGACTTGGGGTCTTGATTCCAGCTGACTCCTCTGAGCTTCAGTTTCTTCAACATGTGAGATAAATGGACTAGGTCATCCCCAAATTCCCTTCCCCTGTGATCAGGATAGTAACTCTTGCTTTGCAAATATGTTAAGAGACTTTTTAAATCCTTATTTCAATTTATTTTCATAAGTAAATTAAACACTTGTCTGATATTTAATTACACTGTTGTTTGCTTTATAAATCCTTTTTTCATGGAGAAGTATTTCTGTACCCTAACCCAGCCTGACTCATCACATACCATATAACCCACAATTCATTACTGTGACATGTAAATGGCTACTGATATTCAAAGAAATGTTCCAGGACCCTCATCCCTGTCTTGAATCTAGCCTCCCGTTGATCTTATTATCTCTGTCCAATTTGGAATACTGGCTGACTCAATGTTTCCATTTGGTCTCATACTTTAGAGGTAAGATAGTTTGCTATATTATATTATGGCCAGAATCCTAGGAACACTGAAATCCTTTTCTGCCTTTCTATCTGATATGTTTTGGCTCTGCGTCCCCACCCAAAGCTCATCAATCTCCTCTTGAATTGTAATCTCCATAATCCCCACATGTCAAGGAAGGGACCTGATGGGAGGTGGCTGGATCATGGGTGTGGTTTCCCCCATGCTATTCTCGTGATAGTGAGTGAGTTCTCAGGAAACCTGATGATTCTGTAAGTGTTTGACAGTTCCTCTTTCACACGCTGTCTTTCACCCACTGCCATGCTTCCTGCTTCCCCCTCCTGCCTTGATTGTAAGTTTCCCAAGGCCTCCCCAGCCATGCAGGGGGTTGTCTAACTTATAGGAATTATTCCTAATTCCTAACTTATAGGGATTATTCCTGTTATTCCTGAAAGTTAGATACTGTGAGTCAAACCTCCTTTGTTTATAAATTACCCAGTATCACGTAGTATCTTTATAGCATTGTGAAAACAAATTAATACACTATCCTTGCCAGAGGGTTCCCAAGGGAGCAGTAACAGGATAGGAATCATAGTATCTCCTTATTTTTTTAACAGCTTTATTGAAGTATAAATGATATACGCCTCCCCCCAAAAAAACCTGTATATGTTTAATGTATACAATTTGATGAATTTGAAGTACTTAGTAATAGCTAAGTCGTTAGTAATAGCTAAGCCAGCAACTGCTAAATGTAGGTCTCCCTTGTGATGCTTAGTTTAAGAAAGCAGATTTTTGGCTGGAGAAATGGAGAGAGAGGGACACCAAGCCCCAAGACAGGCCCTGGATCCACTACACAACCACCAGTTTAGACTGAAGGGTAGACTCATGAGAATGGTTGGCTCATCCAAGGAGGTCATGTCCTGCTTCCATCTGAGGATCAGCTAGGCAGGGGCACCAGCCTTTGAAGCACTGTAATCCTACCCACCAGGAATGCAGGTCCAGTCAGGCAGACCTATCTGACCTATCCACTTGGCAATTTCTTTTCTCCTATGGTGGAGGTAGTAAACAGTGGGCCAAGGTGGAAGTGAGAGTGGAAGGAGATTGAAGAGTCTCTTCTACCTACACTTCCCATGTTTGTGTTTGAGCCTCTGCTCTTCCTAGTAGACTTTAACTGACTCTTACCTCTGACTCTCAGGACCTCCTATCGGAGCCCCCTTCCTGATTCCAATTCCTACAAACCCCTTGGTTGGTACCTTGGCTGGGTCAACCCCAAGCACGAATGTTGTTTTAGCTCTTCATCTCCCACTTTCAAGATATGTAACATGAGTGAAGATTCCTTAGTGCCTAAGAAAGGGATTTTAAGAGAGATTTAATAACTACATGAGACTTTGGGAAAATTTAACCACAAGAGAAAATATGTGTGTTCGTGTGTGCATGTGGCTATATAGAGACAGAATATTTATTTTTTAAAAAAGGAGAGTATCACTTGACACAAATAAGAACACTATAACAACCACAAAAGTTTCATGATTGAGAGAACAATTTTCATTTTTTTCCAATGCCCCAGGATAAATTAGGGCCAATTTATCTACATTCCAGGTCTGAATTTCTTTACCCCCTCTCCTCCTACTTAAAAGATACCCAGCCTCAAACCCATCAAACTCAAGACTATTTGGGTCTTTTAGAATTATAATTTTGCTTCTTTATGTCTTTATTGCTCCTTTGATAGAGAAATTGAAAAAAAGAAAAAGATATGAAGGAGAACAACAAAAAGCTATAATTATGAAGATTCAATTTAATTTTAAAGCTTGTGGACAGAAAAGAAGAAGCCAGAAAAGAAGGAACCAAATTAATTTAGCAGGGAAGCATTGCATGAAATATTGTTGAAGTTTAATAACCATGCAAAGACAGATGATATGTGTGGAAAAATTAGTTGTAGGACCTCATAATAGTCTATTAATATTTCCTACAGGCGCAAAACCCTTTCCTGAATAATTGTGACAAAGTAATCTTTTGAAAAAGAGAGAGTTGAAAAAAGAATCTTCAAAAGGGGACAGTGATCATGAAGGCGCTGGAAGGAGAAGGAGACTCTATGTCAGTCAGGAAATCTGCAGGTATGTTTGATATAACTCACCATGGCAAGACAAGAGAAATCAAGCTCACAGATGACCAGAAATCATGTAGAAGGCACACACATGGGCACAATTGCACTGCAGATCTGTAAAACAAATAGTGTGGCTTTTAGACATAACTTAGTTGATTTCATAGATCTTTATGAAAATTATTTAGTATTCCTGCCTATGAGGTCAACGTGATTGAGTTCTCAATCATGCAGATGAAAAAACTGAGATGCGTAACAATAGAGTCACTGGTTCCAGAGGCCCCCAGGGGATGCAGGGGGAAAAAGGGAGGCCCCGGCCTCAGACAGTGCAGTGGGCCTGGCTGCCTCCCCTTGACCCAAGGAAATGGAATGGCTGCTTCTGGCTTTGTCTTCCCTGCAGAGGCCTAAACCTACTTCTGATTTTACAAAGTCTGAGCTCCCAAGAGGAAAGCATCTGAATTCCTTTATTTCTGATTTCACAGTAGAGATAGTTTATTTTATATATCCCAAATTCTGGAAGTTATTAGTCTAGTGAAGACTCAATATACTTATTAATTAAATTGGGTTCCATTTGGGGAAGGAAAAGGGGTAAAGGTAAAGGATGTAATGTTTGTCAATAATATATTATTTCCAAAGTGTGATAATATATTACTTTCTCTAATTATTACAACAAATTTTCAAAGCAGTTGGCATTATGCCTATTATGCAGAAGATGCTTCTAATTTCACCTCGTTCTGGGAACTGGCAGAGTTAAGGGGTTAAACCAAAGACACTACCTCCAAAAAAAGGTCTTTGCCTGTGAAAGGATTGATTATGGTTGTTCCCATTTTCCTCCTACAAAGGTCTCTCCTGTTCTTTATTGACTCACAGAGGCTGCCTCTATTGCTGGAATCTTGGTCCCAATTGTTAAAATTACCTCTATTGAGGACATGGCTTGTATTGAGGGACCACATTTCTTCCCTATGGAGCACGGTCCTGCCATAATTTAGCCTCTCCACTGCATAGGTCTTGATGACTTGGGTTATGTAGGATAAGGGTCATGATCAATGAAAAGTTCAGTTTATGAAAAGTCTGCAGGACTTTATGGACAACTGAGAACTCACTTCTTCCAGAATAAGATGATCAGAATATCTGAAACATGAACACGTGAGATAAAATAGTTGAAAATCTGGCAGGAAACACTGAAGAATTTTGGATGGCATAACGGGTGGGGTAGGGCTCCATTTATTACAACTCCCATCTTTGGATAAGCACCATATTGAGACTTTTAAGAAGCAAAACTATTCCCCCAGGTTTCTACCTAGTGGTAAGGGGTAGAATAGGTTAACACTCTATTTTGGTTTAGCCATATTGAGCCAAAGTGTGTGTGTATGGCTGGGACAATGGGACACACATCAGCATCTTCTCAGAGGGCCATGATGGCTATGGCACATAATGTATTGGACTGTAGAGGGTTATTTACAGAATTTGGGTTTGATTGATATGATCAAGGCCAACACCAAATTTTAACTTTCACTTCTTTTGCTCCTTATGATGGGCCACACCAAGACCCATTCTTTCCACCTTGAGCTCTTCAGTACATTATTCTTGGTCCAACACATCAAAGTGGTGGTCATAGGTACTAATCCTATGCAGATTATACTTGCAGCTCAGGAATCACGAAAAGCTTCATAGGCTCCTCTTCCCATTCCCAAGTCCTCTCTTTTCATGGAAATATTGAGACCTTTCCTTGGACTATAGAAAGCAAGATACATCCCCAGTTCAGATGTGTCTCTGCAAATCAAGAAGTGACTGTTTCAGGCCAGGCAAAGACAATAAGCATTCATTAGGAATGAACACTCCCAGAAGCCAGGTGACAGCCACATGGTATGTGAGGTATGATAAAGCTTAAATTCTAGGAACTTATCCTAGAAGCTCAAGGATTTCTACTGATGAGACAGCAATAATAATATGGTTGTTTGAGACTATGTTGGGGAGGGTCATCCTTGGGGAGCCCCAAAGGGTCAAGTCCTGATTTGGGGGTATAAAGTTCAAATGTTGCAGCCAAGGCCCCTGTATTAGCTTGTTCTCACACTGTTAATAAGGACATACAGGGTATAAAACTGGATAATTTATAAAGGAAAGAGGTTTAATTGACTCAGAGTTCACCATGGCTGGAGAGGCCTCAGGAAACTTACAATCATGGTGGAAGGGGAAGCAAACATGTCCTTCTTCACATGACAGCAGGAAGGAGAACTGCCAAGCAAAAGGGGGAAAAGTCCCTTAAAAAACCATCAGATATTGTAAGAACTCACTATCATGAGAACAGCATGAGGGTAAATGCCTCTGTGATTAAATTACCTCCCACTGGGTCCCTCCCACAACATGTGGGAATTATGGAAACTATAATACAAAATATGATTTGGGTGGGAACATGGCCAAACCAGATCATTCTGCCATGGCCCTTCCCAAATCTCATCTCATAACATTTTAAAACACAATCATGCCCTTCCAGCAGTCCCCTAAAGTCTTAATTTATTCCAGCATTAACTCAAAACTCCAAGTTCAAAGTCTCATCTGAGACAAGCAAGCCCCTTTCACCTATGAACCTGTAAAATCAAAAACAAGTTAGTTACTTTCTACATACAATAGAGGGGACAGGCATTGGGTAAATACACCCATTCCAAATGGGAGAAATTGGCCAAAACAAAGGGGCTACAGGCCCCATGCAAGTCTGAAATCCAAAAGAGCAGTCATTAAACATTGAAGTTCCAAAATGATGTCCTTTGACTCCATGTCTCACGTCCAAGTCATGCTGATGCAAGAGGTGGGCTCCCATGGCCTTGGGAGGCTCCACCCCTGTGGCTTTGCAGGGTACAGCCCCCATCCCAGCTGCTTTCATAGGCTGCTATTGAGTGTCTGTGGCTTTTCCAGGTGCATGGTACAAGCTGTCAGTGGAGCTACCATTCTGGGGTCTGGAGGACAGTGGCCCTCTTCTCACAGCTCCACTAACCAGTGCCCCAGTTGGGGCTCCAACATCACATTTCCCATCCACGCAGCCCTAGCAGAGGTTCTCCATGAGGGCCCCACCCCTGTAGAAAACTTCTGCCTGGACATCAAGGCGTTTCTATACATCCTCTGAAATCTAGGCAGAGGTTCCCAAACCTCAATTCTTGTCTTTTGCACACCCCCAGGACCAACACCACGTGGAAGCTGCCAAGGCTGGGTGCTTGCACCCTCTGAAGCAACATCCTGAGCTGTACCTTGGCCCCTTTTAGCTATGGCTGGAGTGACTGGGATGCAGTTCTGAGACTGCTCACAGCAAGGGCACCCTGGATGCAGACCAGGAAGCCATTTTTGTTCCTAGTCTGGGCCTGTGATGGGAGGAGCTGCTTTGAAGACCTCTGACGTGCCCTGGAAACATATTTCTTATTTTCTTGGGGATTAACATTTGGCTTCTCATTACTTATGCAAATTTCTGCAGCCAGCTTGAATTTCCCCTCAAAAAATGGGTTTTTCTTTCCTATTGCATTGTCAGACTGCAAATTTTCTGAACTTTCATGCTCTGTCACCTCTTGACTGTTTTGCTGCCTGGAAATTTCTTCTGCCAGATACCCTAAATCATCTCTCTCAAGTTCAAATTTCCACAGATCTCTAGAGCAGGGGCAAAATGCCAGCAGTCTCTTTGCTAAAGCATAACAAGAGTCACCTTTGCTCCACTTCCCAACAAGTTCCTCATCTGCATCTAAGACCACCTCAGTCTGGACTTTATTGTCCATATCACTATCAGCATTTTAGGCAAAGCCATTCAACAAGTCTCTAGGAAGTTCCAAACTTTCACACATCTTTCTGTCTTCTGAGCCCTCCAAGTCTCTAGGAAGTTCCAAACTTTCACACATCTTTCTGTCTTCTGAGCCCTCCAAGTCTCTAGGAAGTTCCAAACTTTCCCACATTTTCCTGTGTTCTTCTGAGCCCTCCAAACTGTTCCAACTTCTGCCTGTTACCCAGTTCCAAAGTTGCTTCCACATTTTCAGGTATCTTTACAGCAGCACCATACTCTTGGTACCAATTTACTGTATTAGTCCATTCCCATGTTGTTATAAGAATATATCTGAGACTGGGTAATTTATAAAGGAAAGAGGTTTAATTGACTCACAGTTCATCATGGCTGGGGAGGCCTCAGGAAACTTACAATCATGGGAAAATGGGAAGACAACACATCCTTCTTCACATGGCAGCAGGAAGGAGAAGTGCCAAGTAAAAGGGGGAAAACCCTCTTATAAAACCGTCAGGTCTCATGAGAACTCACTCACTATCATGAGAACAGCATGAGGGTAAATGCCTCCATGATTAAATTACCTTCCACACTGTCCCTCCCAGGACACATGGGGATTATGAGAAGTACAATTCAAAATACGATTTGGGTGGGGACACAGCCAAACCATATCAGCCCCCATTACCTTCTTTACAGTTTTCCTTCTAGCAGGAAGGGGACACGGGACTTTTATATCTTATCCAATTTCTGACATGCTTTCTTATATTCTACTTCTTCATAAAAATTATTTTAGCCATGCCCACAATTTAGAAACAGCATGTTTGACCATACTCCCAATTTCATTCACCAATTTTATAGGATCTATTAATTAGTTCATTCTACAGACACTGATTAAGCACCTATATTCTGTGCCTGCTTAATGTTGAAATGAATAACTTAGTCTTTGGGTTTCAAGATTATCTGTCTCCATGTATACCTATGTAACAAACCTGCACATTCTGCACATGTATCCTGGAACTTAAAGTATAATAAAAATTTTAAAATTTTAAAATTTTAAAAATGCACATGAAGACCTACATTTTATTTTAACTAAAATATATAAACATATACATTAAAATTCACCATCTTCTCATTAGTCCACTGATTACTTGGCTTTCTTGTAATAAACCATAATCAAAAGGCACAGTTTCTTTAAAGCAAGGCAGATCTTTACTTAAAATAAAAAAGCAATCTAAGAGAAAAAAAAAAAGAGATTATCTATCTCAGGACCTAAGACTACATTCAGAAAATTAGACACAAAAACACTCCGGATTTTCCAACCCAAAAATTCTTTATGACTAATAATGTAGAACAACACACATGTTAAATTATAAATGTATTAAACCTTCTTTTGCTTTTTCTTATTATTTTTTCCCTTTCATCAGCCAGTTGGAAAATCCATGGCCATTTTTAATTATTGTAACATTGGAGGCCAGATGTTTTAGGGAACATATGTATTTTACAGGTTCCTACCTAAGACATAGATACATAGCCTGCAAATAACCCATAACTCCCCAGCTTCTGAAAGAACATACTCACTTCCACTGTCCTCACTCTGGCCATTCTGAATTGCAACCCAGCTATGATAAACTGATGACACCATCTGCTGTTTGGAGCAGGGAACAGTAGTGCTTACAGTAGTTTTAATAATTAAAACTTAATTTAATTTAATCTGTCTTCCCTACTTCCTTGCCTTTCCTACCCAACCAGAAATGTGCACATGCTGAATCCATTTTTTCTGTCTCTCAGTACTCCCCTGCTTTTTGTTAGTAAGTTAGTGAGCTAGTTTGTTTACACATATTCTGATATATAGTATTAGGAAATATTTTTCTCACATATATACCAACATCTGCTTTAACAGCTTTGCTCATATTGTTCCCCTCTTAAGAAAGTCTCCACCTCATTTCTCATGATCTTCCTCACTGATTTTCTCTTAATTTTCTTTGGTCTATACTGGAATTAGAAATCTTCTCCTTATTATTATTTTTAAATATGAGACTATTTCTAATGATGCATCCATGTCAAGAGAAAGAAAAGCCAGGAGTTGCCTACCAGGTACAAATCAAGGCAAGTTTAGTTCTCCATGCAGAAGGTCTGCCCTTTCTTGTCCATTCCCACCTAAACACTTTTGCTACTGCTGTTCCTTGTTCCAAGAAAGTCCTTCTCTCCTCTTTACTTCCCTAACGTCTTCAGTTTCCCGCGTGACCTCCTCTAGGAAGTCCTACGTATTCCAGAACCCCTCCTTTGAAACCCAATGCTTTAATCATTGTATTCGTTTCCTAGGGCTGCTGTAACAAATTACCACAAACCATATGGCTTAAAACAAAAGAAATTTATTTTCTCACCATTCTGGAAGCCAGATGTCCAAACTCACGGTGACAGCAGGGGTACACTCCATTCCAAGGCTCTGGGAGAGAATCTTTCCTTGCCTCTTCCAGCTTCTGGTGGCTTCTGGTCTTCCTTGGCTTGCAGCAGCCTGACTTCAGGCTCTAACTCCCTCTTCACACAGCCTTCTCTCCTACCTGTGTTCTCTTCTCTTCTTAAAAGGACACCAGGTATCAGATCCCACCCTAAGCCAATATGATCTTATTACTAATCTTACCTTAATTACATATCCAAGGACCTTTATTCCAAATAAGATACCCTTTTGAGATTCTGGGTAAATATGAGTTCTTTTGGGAGACACCACTCAATTCACTACAATCATATACTGTTTTGGCTTTATTTTAAATCTGTTTGCCTTGTTTTCAGAATAAAATTGCTAATTGTGTAAGAGACTTTTGAATCTCTGGTAGTAACTAAAGCAGAGGATAAACTTAGATTTTTTAAATTCTTTTAAATTTTATTAAGAAACATTCAGTTGTGTGTGTGTTGCTGTTGTTGTTTTTAGTACTTTCACTCTTTTTTTTTTTTTTTTTTTTTTTTTTTGAGACAGGTCTCACTCTGCCAGCCAGGCTAGAATGCAGTGGCATAATCATGGTTCACTTCAGCCTTGAACTCCTGGGCTCAAGCAAGCCTCCCTCCTTAGCACCCTGAGGAGCTGGTACTACAAGCGCATGCCACCACACTCAACTAATTTTTTCTAATTTTTATAGAGACCAGGTCTCACTATGTTGCCCAGGCTGATCTCGAACTCCTGGCCTCAAGCAATCCTCCAGCCTTGGCTTCCCAAAGTCCTGGGATTACAGGTGTGAGCCACCACAACTGGCAGTAGTTTCTTATAGAAGATTTTAAATTGGTTTCTGATTTCTATTGAAGTCTATTTCCTTGAAAGTTCCTTTCATTACATTGTGCATTTTACCTCATGTAACTTGATGATTCTCCCTCATCAATTTTATACTCTCATAATTTTATACTTCCAGAATTGAAAATATCTTGCTTATAATCATAAACATACCTTGAAATTGTCTGTGTGTTTGTCTTCACAGAAAATCAGTCTAAACTATCTACAGAGACCCTGATACTCCCAACATTTCAGAGAATCTCCACTTTTCTCTCCCTTGAGCCTATAATTACTCTCTTTTTCTGTCACTGTGAGTGTCCTCATACAGTGCTTGAAGGTAATGAAGATGGAGACAATGCTGTTTTCTTTCTCTCTCGCGGGGACATACTAAGCTTTTTTTTTTTTTTTTTTTTTTTTTTTTAAGAGAGATAGAGTCTTGCTATGTTGCTCAGGCTGGCATCAAACTCCTGGGTTCAAGCTATCCTCCCTCTTCAGCTTCCCAGGTAGCTGGGACTACAGTTGGGCATCATTGCGCTCAGCTCATACTAAGCATTTTTGAAAAGGGACACTAAACTGGAATGCTACACCAGCTCTGTCTTTCTAATTCTCATTTGTCCTCCAATACTTAGCTCATGTGCCCATCTCTCCTGTAAACATGACCTGGTTCTTGCCAATGGAAGTTGTCTCTTCCTCCTCTGTGCCCTCTTGTGATGGGCTCGTGCCCCTAGCATTTAATACATACCCCTTCATTGGGAAACTATTGGGTACATAGCTCTTTCCCACCAGACTATAAGGTCCATAAAGGCAGAGGTCATGTCTTATGATCACCTCCTGAACTTGCACAGTTTGTGTTCCCAACATGCTGAAAGGTGTTCACTGAAGCTTTGTATATGTTTAAATATCTTTAGATGTAACTCCTCAAGCATTTTAGTAATGCTAACCTTTACTTACAGCCCATAACCAAGCCATGGCTGGACATGACTCTAAATGGACAACTGTCCCTGTGCTATAGTGGCTATGGTAAGCTAAATATTATGTCTAAGACACATCTTAAAAGCAAAAGAAAAGTAGAAACATGTAGGATGAAGAAATTAGTGAATAGTATAGTCCCAAGAGTAAAAATTAGATTAAAATAGAGAGATTTTGTCTCAATTTGGAAGTCATCCCCATCCTCCAGCAGCACTATCCAAATACAGAAGGTCTGTAGAGCAAGAGAGCCCTGTGTTCAAATCACTGCTTGGACGCTTACTATATGTATAAACTTGAGCAATTATATTTAACTTCCCTGAGTTTCAGTTTCCTCTTCTGTAAAATGAGAATGATTACTTCATGGGGCCACCTGGAGGACTGAATTAAATGAGATATGTTTACATAATGAGAAGCACATTGTCTGGCTGATAGTGGATATCAACAAATGGCAGCCATGGATGTTTCATAGACAAAGAAAGGGCTCAGTTTCTGCAGAGAGCATGAATAAAAGCTGCTCTATGAGCATTGCTAGAAGTATGTCCTTTTTATAAAGTGGTTTAGTCTTGAATTTTATCAAACCTATCACTGGAGTATGGCATCAGATTTGCATTTTTGTGTAATATATGAAAGATTTTTTTCCCAAAAAATATTCTTAAGGTTCCAAGGTTTAGTGGTATATCAGTGATAAAATGTTCAAGTCTCATATACCCACAAATGAGAATGATGATGGAATAATATCCCATCTAGTCACTCATTTAACTAAGATTCACCAAGTACCTAATGTGTATGAGAGCCTCTGCTAATTACTAGGAGAAATGAACCAGACCAGCCACTGCCCTCAGCGGTTCACTGTCTACTCAGAAATAAAAAAGAATGCAATAGTCTTGTGTTAAGGGCGTGGAAGTGGCTGTACCTGCCATCCATGGTTTTGTTTGCCCAGAACACAGTCTTCCTGCTTCTGGAAAATATTCTACTCTAAACTATACAGTTACCAGGGGAGCAGCTGTCATACATATTCCACCTTTGTGTCAGTTAGATTTGTTGTATAACAGAACACCCAAAAGTTAGAGGCTTAAAAAAACAACCATTTATGTGCTTATGAGTTGGCTTTTTGGTCTGAACTTATCTATGTGGTTCTTCTGATCTCAACTGAATATACTGATGGCACTGATGACTCACTAGGCAGCTCTGCTTCTTGTGATTGGTTGGTTGTCAATTGGGGTAACAAGGATGACTGAGCCACATATCTCTCATTATCACACAGGCTAGCCCAGACTTGTTCACATGGTGGTGGCAGGTCTCTGAGAAAGAGTGCAATTGTGCATGATCTTTTGAGACCGAGGCTTGAAACTGGTACCACGTAACTCCTGCTGCATTCTTTTGACACTCAATCAAGGACTAAGTCCACCCTAGATTCAAGTGGTGGGGAAGTAGACTCCACCTCTTGATAGAAGGAGGTACAAAGTCACAAGGTGGGAAAGATCATGGTCACCTCTGCAATCTCCCTCCCTGGCCAAATTGGAGGGCATGTGCTCAGACTTGGCCAATCCTAATACCTTTGATGCCTCTGTATCCCCCAACCACGGCTCACTTTCTTGGCTCAGGAATAGACATCTGATAACTAATAGATTAATCAGGTATCTTCTTGCTCAGGACTTTTCCCTTTGGGGTCAGAGAGCCCAGGTATCAGTTTGTCTCTGGTGGGGAAAATATGAAACTAGAGCTATCGGCAATGTGTTTGTCCATCTCACAACTCTACCTTTGATGTGGAAAAATCCTTACCATCAGCTGCTGCTATGGTCTGAATGTTTGTGTGTTCCCCCAAAATGTATATGTTGAAATCCTAATTCCCAAGTCGACTGGGGCCTTTGGGGAGGTGACTAGGTCATGGGGGTGGAACCCTCATAAACAGGATTACAACCCTTTAAAAGAAGCCCCAGAGAGCTGCTTTGACCCTTCTACCACAGGAGGACACAGTGAGAAGGCACTATCTATGAACCAGGAAGAGGGCACTCATCAGACTTGGAATGTGCTAGTCTTGATCTTGAACTCTACAGCCCCCAGAACTATGAATAATAAATTTCTGTTGTTCATAAGGTACTCTCTCTATGATATTTTATTATAGCCACCCAAACAGACAAAGATAGTTAGAAAGAAGGAACTCAACATTTGCAAAGAAGCAGAGGCAAAAAAGAGAGAATTTTAAGGATATGCCAATTCTCTGGTTAGATTCCTTGAGACCTAGCTGCCTATGCCTTTTCTATGATTACCAAGCCTTGTAATCAGTTGACTTTCTGAGCCAAGCTAGGTTCTGCCACTAAGAGAAGACAGAGACAGCCACATGGAAAAGAAGAGTGAGCCAGGGAGAGTACAGTGTTCGGACAAGTGAAGATGTCCACTGAAGGAAATTTCAAAACAAGGAAGAGCAAAAGCAAACAGAGATGAGTAAATGATAACCATGTCTAAAGCATATGAATGACTTTGCTGAAGGCTAGGTTTTAGAGGAGGACGAGAAAAAGATGAGACAGAAAAAGCAGTTGGATCAGAATCTGCAGTCTTAATGATATAATAAAGAATTTGAACTTTGTTTTATACATGGTAGGAGATTTTGAACAGGGAATGTCACAGTTGAAGGAGAGTTTGAAGAGGATCAATCTTGTGATGGTTGGCATAATGGATTTCAAGAACAGAAAATGAATTTGGGGATAAAGCCTGCAACAATGATGCCTTGAATTGGGGCTGAAGAAAAGGGGAGGAAGAAATAAACAAGGGGTATGCAAGAGGGAAAGAAAAAAAAGCCAGGAATTGGAAACAAACTGAACCTATAGACAGTGGATGGCGACATGAACAGCCAAGAAGGCTTGCCATACGGCGTTGGATCAAAGATGGGGGATGTTTACAACAGCAGAATAATTTATACGATATATTCAGCAGGAGCACAGAAAAGAGGTTGGGGCTGCAAGAGTTATCAATCAGTTACCAAATATCAATGGAGGACCTCCTATGTGTTCCACAGTGAAAGGTACCAGGAACATCACCAATGCACATAAATATCTTCTGGACTTGCATTCTAATAAGGACTGTTGAAGTGCTGGGAGCAAAAGAGATCTACAAAAGAAGTGTCCTTCTAAACTCACAAACACAGCATATCATATGGGGAGGGGATGCGGTTTTGATCCTGCATAAGTGATTGAGAAAGAGAACTTGGAATTAATTGGCCCAAGCCTCCTCCCCACAAACCTGGGTGCTTTCCACTGGTTAATCCCCTCTCACCTGCCCAGCATCTCGCTTTCCTTTCACTTCCCCCAAGCAATTCATTTATGGCTCCTGTTTTCCACACATTTGGAGAAAATTCAACATTTGTACTTGTCAACTCAGTAGCCATATTCAAATCACTATCAGAAGACAGAGTTACAAAAATCTTTAATACCTCCAACCAGACCAATGATAGCAGCATGAAGGAAATCCTTTGGTGAGGAGGGAAGAACACGATTCACCAAGATTGAGAACCGAGTGCTGCCTCTTAACAAGATTTGTGTCAGCACTCCGAACTCAGGGATGGAGCAGATTCCTAAAGCAACTGGAAGCCAACTGGGGGATATCTGCATGGCAGAGGCTGGGAGGCAGGTGGGGGTACCAAAGGCAACATGGGCCAGGCAGAAATGGAATTCTTTGCTTTCATGTCCCTTTTGTCTACCTATTTTCATCTTTACAGAACAGTCCCTTCCCTGTCCTTCCCAATTCCCCATTTTCTTTTCTTTTTTCCTTTCTTTAAATGCAGTCTAATCCCGAGTGTGAACTGATGTAGTTTGTGTGTTAGGGGAAAAAAATCTCTCTCTTTTTCTGCCTTTTTTTTTTCCTTCTTCTTCCCCTGGCCCAGTTCATTATTTTTCTTTCTTGTCACTCAGTGTGATAGGTTGAACAGAAGTGCACAGATGAGCACTGAAAACGGTGTCACAAGGCCTTAATCTAGTCTTTAATGCCTGACTTCAGAGATGTCATTTATCTTCTAACTGCAGCAGGCATCCACCAACTTTATCTCTAATAATATATTGATGGATTAAAAGGGTCGGGCAGGAGACCGGGCTGGAAAAATTGCTTATTGACATCAAAATACAGTGCCCTCAACCTGATAAACATGGAGGGCTCGTGTATCTCCCAGAATAGTTGGCGTAGCTATAATTTTTTTTCTAACATGTTTCCCCCAGGTTCATGGGGTGGTCCAGTAAAATAAACAAATACTAAACATTATTTCTATGCTGACATGGCCAAGGAACACGCGAGATATTTTAGGAACACATTTTTAATGTCAGATTTATAAATATACCTCCCTTATTTATGACATGTTATAGCATATTCTGTGACAACTTGAAACAGGCACCTATAGTCTTGGCAGCATTCAAATATTCTCCATGCAGTTTGTTGGAGCAAAAGCTGCCAGTAGCACCTGATTATGCATTTGGATGGTCGTTGGTAAAGCAAGGCTATTTCAGCAGAGAGATGAAGCCAGTAATCTCAGAATGTAAATGAAGAGAGCCTTTGGAAAGGTTTCCTTTGTTTATTGTTCTCTTCATTTTATTGTTTGGTTGGCAGCAGCATGTTTCAAATCATGGTCTGCTTTCCCTACATAGGCTGTGTCTACACAAGTCACTTTTAGAATAAACCAAAAAATAATCATAGACTTCTAACTCCTACTTAGTGGGTAATTCTTAAATTGACTATTTTCAAAATTACCTGTTGTTGAACTGAATTTTGTCTATTTTTTTTTCACCCTATGAATTAGTTGACATGTGAAGGTACTCTCCCAGGGAATTATTGTTGTTAATTTTGTAATCATCAATGTTGTTGACTTTCACCTGATTTTCAAATGAAAGTGACTTCTTCAGTTCAATTTGCTTGTTTGGAAAGCAAGCTCTAAAAATGTCTTTCTCAGTACTAAGAGTGGGAAGGTGACCTATTTTAGCTTCCTAAAAAATTCCTTCATAATTTTATATTTTTTCCTGAGTACAAAGGTAAGATCATAAAGGTTGTCTGGCCGACTTGCTTCTAAAGAAATTCACAGAAACTACACATTATTCCAGCATTTCGTTAATTTCATAGGAAACATTATTCTGTTGTACTCTTGCTAATGATGACAGCACCTTATTCAGTACCATCAAAGACAGGATCCTGGACATCAGTGTCCAGAGCCTAGAGGTGCCTACAGAGAAAATCTCTCCACAGTCAGCTCCTGAATGTTCAGGCACACCTGAAGCCAAGCTAACTGCTGTCTACTCACTGCTGCTGTGCTGCCCGGCACAAGGGACTGAACCTCTGTTGCAGCAGTTTCCCCACCTGTAAAATGGAGATAAAAGTTGTAGCTATTTCATAGGGCAGTTGTGAGGTTTAAATGTGTTCATATATTAAAAGTGGTTACAGTAGTGTCTAGTACATGGTGAATACTCAGTAAACCTTATCTATTACTATTACCATCATCTTTAAACTTATTATTGGGCTTGTAATGACATCTCATCCCAAAGGAAGAATGACTTAAGATATAGCCAGGAAAGGAGGGTGTCTACTAGAACAAAACATGTTAAGAAGAGGGGAGAAAAAAAGCTGGAGCCAAGGAAAATGCCAAAATGAAACAACCCAAAAGCTGGCAAAAATCCTAAAGAAGTCATTAGCTGTAGGGTAGCAAAGCTCTTGTCAACAGACGAGAAGAAAAGAAGCACTAATATGTACATATTCTAAACCAGGCATCAGAGTCCTCTGACCTCTTCCTGTAAGGATTCCTGGCCAAATTGTGGAATATATTGGGGGGAAGGGGATTTGTTGCATAAAACCCTGCTACTAAAGTGAGAGTTTTTAAAGGGACAGATTATGGAACAGATTGAGAAAAAAAAAAATAAATTGGGGAAGTAGAATGGAGCCCATTCCAGAATGACCTATCAATCTTCCTTGAATGCTTTGGAATAGGCTCTATATCTAAGAAATGTCTTCTGTAGTAAGAATACTGCAATTAGCACTCGTAAGTTGGCTACATGGAGAGAATTCAAAACGCAAAATATAAAAGCTAAGAATCCAAAACTAATCACTTAAAGGCTCCTCTATACAGAACATTCAAGGGAGGATTAAGGATCAATGTATCTGAAGTACAAAAGCTGAATTAGGAGTAAAAGTAATAATGGACACGATTGACAGGGCACTGACCATTTACCAGGGCCAAGTCCAGGTCTGTCTTACTCTAAAGCCATGTTCTTTATTTCAACATTTCCACTCTAAGCTGCATTCAGACTTTGACTGCAGAAAGCAAGGGAAAATAGTGAGATTGCCAAGGTTCTGAGCTGGTGGGTTTTAAGCGCAAGGGAGAAGGGAACTCAAAGTTTCATATTCCTCCACCCAGGAAGACAACCATTGGCTGATAGTCCCCAACCTTAAAAATTCTAATCTAGAGATTTACTCCTTCCCCCTCTGTTTTCAACTGCTCTGGGGATAAAGAAAGAAATCATCAATTCTTAGTGCTGTCATCAAATGGGGTCAGCCTAAGGTAAGACAATAAAAAGAGGGCACATAACCTGGAAACCCAGTTAAAATATGAAAGTTCCATCCACTCCCATGATTCACTGTTTACCCAGAAAATTCTTACAACTTCTGTTTAAATTTATATTTTCAATATTTATTAAATTCAGCCATCACACCTTTCTGCAGCAATTTAACTTGTATGACTTCCTCTCTGGTTAATGGAATCAAGCAAAAAAGCAAAGAGAAGATAAATACAAATCAAAGTTCCTTCCAATGTGGGTTTTGTCAGCATGGTCCAAAGAGAAGCCAGCCTTGTGGGTTAATATAATACTATAGGCAAGGTGCCAAGTGTTTCTGTACGTAATTCACCTTTAATTCTTACCACAACTCCGTAAGATGAGTATTATTATGAGGAAATTAAAGCTCAAAAAGAATGAATAGCTTGCCCAAGGCCATACAACAAGTAAACAGCAATGTTTTTAAGATTCAAACCCAAGCCTTTCTGACTGCTAAGTCTAATCCTCCTATTTGTTGTGCTACATCATGGTTGGTGGCATTTATCTGTACTTTGGGATGCAGTAAGACCATAGGAGAGGAGAGCATATCATCTTCCCTGCCTAATAAGCTCTGTCTATAGAAAGAAGCACAAAAAATATGGGCATAATATCAAGGTTCAAAGTTATTTCTTTGGCTTCACACCATGACCTTTTATAAAACTCAGTTCTAATTAGCAGGATTTCCCATGACTACAGAATGTTTCTTTCTTTTAAATTCATGTATGTTGCCCAGAGACCCCTAATGTTGCTGGAACTTCATTTTGATATCCTGATGGTCCTGTCACCACTTTTGGATGCTCCCGAGGACTGAACTTTCATAAGACTAGAGGTGCCACTTTCTTTTGCATGTTCAACAGTGTCACTGATGATAGCTCAATTTTCAGAAAGTATAAATCACAGTGGAAAAATCTCTCTCTCCTTATCTGATTGTATGAGTTGCCCCTTCATTGGAGCGCGAAGCACATGTGAGGGCTGGTCATGAAGAGCAGGAGGACAAACAGTGGCCACAACTGCAAAGGCCACAAACACAGAGCACAGAAAAAAAGGGTGTTGACAGGGCACTTGGTACAGGGAAGGCAACCAGGCACAAATGCTGGATGGACCAGAATAGACTCTCATTGAACTGTGAAGGGTCAGGTAAAACACAAGGGAGCTGTATGTCAAAATACAGCCTCATGAGGTTAAAAGGTCAGTATTGAGATTAATAGGGCAAACAAAACCAATACAGAATAGTAAAGACCAACAAACAACAATAAATATATTAACCCACAAGAAAAAACAAAGAAAAGAGGTCTACCCTAATGCTGTAACATCAAAACCAAAGCAAAAGAAACAACGGATTCTGGAGAGGAACAGAAAGGCAAAGCATAATTGGACACCTTTGTGAGTTCTCCAGAACACCCTTTGGGGCTCCTTCCCCTCTGTTGGAGAGCTGGTGGCAACACTCAGTTTAGCTTCCGTCTGGCAGGTTCACTCCACAGCCTCTTGCCGCTGCAATCTCCTCACCCAGTGGCCAGCCCTTGTAGGTGACAACTGGCAAAATATTCAGTCAAGGATACTTTGCACAGTGTCTACTTGATCCACGTTAATTTGACCCACCAAATAGTGGAGAGGGCTCCCAGCTCCTCCCTGAAGCCCCCATGCTTCTCCACTCTGCCGTCATTCTCAGGTCTTCAGGTTCTCTTTACCTGCTGCTCAGCTAGGCACAGAGACACATCATATCTGCTACCCAACTGAGGAATGGGGTGCCAATGATACTTGGTGCTTCCCCCATCCCCTGGTTTTGAGGGGGCAGGGAAGGACTTTCTACTACACTGATGACTCATGGCCCCTGTCATTTCCTTCTTCCCCTTTACATTCTGGTTGCATAGTGAAACTCCTGGGTATGTCTGGACGTAGCCGGGTCCGTTAGACTATTCTTTAATAAACCAATTGCTAGGGGCTGTCTTTAGAATGTGGCGTACTTGATGCCTCCTTATTCTCAATTTTTATCCTTTCATGACCATCTGAGGGCAAACACAAGTCCCAGTGAACATCCTATTACACACGCAATTACTTTGCACTATAAAAAAAGCTTAACAAAAACATGAATGCATTTTTTGAAAAATGTAAACAGGAATACATATTGCAGTAAATTGCTAAGCCTGCTAAACAGAGACTACAATAAATTTTTAAAACTTATTAAAGAGAAATTAAGGAACATGGAGAGCAGAATAAGAAAGTACAAATGCACCTGATAAGAGCACTAAGAGGAAAAGGTGGGAGGGTAAAGGAGGTAGAGTGGAGGAGAGGAAACATAGGGGGAAAATGGCTAAGAACTTTTCCAGAATTGACTAAAGATGAGACTGTTCAGATTAAGGTATCACAGTAAATCCCAAACAAGGTAAATGAAAATATATCCATTCCAGGCACACCTTAATGAAACTATAGTAAACCTGAAACTAAAAAAATATCTTAAAGCAATCAATCAGAAAGAAAAAAGAGGTTACCTATAAAGGAATAGATATATTTTAACAGCAAACTACTCAATAGCAACAATAGAGGCTAATGAAATACTGTCTTCAATGTGCTGGGAGAAAAATCATCATTAATTTGGAACTTTTTGCCCAAACTATCATTTAAAGTAAAGACAAAAAAATGTATTTTCAAATAAAGAAGAAAATGAAAGAATTTATCCTTCCTAGATCCTCACTAAAGAATTTTTAAGTGATATTTATAAATAAAAATATAGTGGCAAAAATAAAAGATACATGTTCAAAACCATGCTGACAAAATAAATTAAAAGATGTATGTACAAAGCTTTTAGTTGCAACATTATGCGGAATGGGGAAAGACTAGAAATAGCCCAAATCCCATCAGTGGAAAATTTATTGAGTAAGCTATGGTACATCCATGCAATGGAGTACCATGCAGCCATAAAAAGGAATGGGGAATGTTTTAATATACTATATACTAATATACTATGGAGACCCTCTCAAGATATATTGTTAATTGAAAAAAGATGGGAGAAAGTATTTATAATGGCTACCATTTACACCATTTATTATGGCTACCATTTATATAAGTGAAGGGATACAAATATACATGTTTGCTGATATTAAAATGCAAAGAAGGATAAATCATAACTTTTTTTTTTGAGACGGAGTCTTGCTTTGTCACCCAGGCTGGAGTACAATGGTGCAATCTCGGCTCACCGCAACCTCCATCTCCCAGGTTCAAGAATTGAATTCTCCTGCCTCAGGCTCCCAAGTAGCTGGGATTACAGGCATGCACCACCATGCCTGGCTAATTTTGTATTTTTAGTAGAGACAGTGTTTCTCCATGTTGGTCAGGCTGGTCTCAAACTCTCGACCTCAGGTAATCCACCCACCTCGGCCTCCCAAAGTGCTGGAATTACAGGCGTGAGCCACCACACCCAGCCAATCATAACTTTCTTAATGGTTAGCTACATAAGAGGGGAGAGAATTGGGTGGTGGACAAGGATTGAAGCTGAACTCCCTTGAATATAACTTGTTTTGCAAATTTAGCATTGAAACCATGCAAATATTTTACCTAACTGTAAGATAAAATTAAGGAAATAAAGAAATTCAAAGTATTTGGCATAATGACTAAGAAAAGTTATTCCAAATAATATGAAAATACAGTAATTTGACTGTATATCCCTTCAGGGATAAAGCCTAAGAACAGAAAAAAAAGCTCTGGAAAAAACTTACATAGGTTTTAAGAAGCATATTATTGGTAATAATGCTAATATTATTAATATGAGACAGTTGTGTAGTATTATGGGAAAATTTAAATGAATGATTATACCAGCATTGCTGAGAACCAGGATTTTCAGTATTGTTGAAAGGAAACACAAATGTAGGATCACTAAAGTAAAAAATCTGTAGGGCTGAAAGTTCTGCATTTGAATAGGAAATACTAATATGAACTCATGATGTATTTTATCTTTTAAAGTAGCACATATTTTCTAACTTACGACATTGAAAAGCCCCAAAATAATAGTAACTCAGTAGCAATAAACACCACTAATACCTAAACTATGTTATCTAAAAGTCATTTTCCACCAAAAGGAACCAAGGATCCTTAAGGAGATAGTCAATTTCAGGTCTGGGCCAGTGATGTGGTTTGGCTCTGTCTCCCCATCCAAATCTCATGTTGAATTGCAGTTCCCAATGTTGGGGGAGGGACCTGGTGGGAGGTGATTAGATCATTGGGGCAGATTTCCTCCATGCTGTTCTCATGATAGTGAATGAGTTCTCAGGAAATCTGATGGTTTAAAAGTGTGTGGCACTTCCCCCTTTGCTCTCTTTCTCCTGCTGTTATGTGAAGAAAAGGCTTGCTTCCCCTTCACCTTCCACCATGAATGTAAGTTTTCTGAGGCCTTCCAGTCACATGTCCTGTTAAGCCTGCGGAACTGTGAGTCAATTAAACCTCTTTTCTTCATAAATTACCCAGTTTCAGGTAGTTCTTTATGGTAGTGTGAAAACAGACTAATGCAGGCAGGAAATGTACAAATGTGACCTTAAAGCAGTTTGTCAAACCAGACAGCAAGGAAACTATCACAGTTTTTCAGGACCATTCTCAAGGGTCTCCTGAGTCAAGCTGAAGAGACTCCCACTGGCCCAAACTGGGACAATTTGAGCATGCACACAATAACCACAATAGGTGAAACATATCAAATATATGTACTTATATGATTCATATTCATAATAAAACTTTTTTAAAAACTACACAACTCAATGAATACTTTCAGAAGATGCTAGGAAACCAACCAATTGTTTTGAAAATGGTAGTAGAATGTAACCTGTACCTCAGGGTAACAAAGCAGTTGAGGAAAGGAAGTTTATTTTGATAGACATTCCAGTTAAAAAAAGAAGAAGAAGAAATAACATAATTTAACATAATTAAATTATCAGTTTTGTAACTCCTAATGAATTGATGGATCTGGTAAGTGATCATCAATGCCACTAACCAGAAATTATGTGCCTCCCCAGGGAAGAACACACCACCACCCACAAGGTATTCTTGCAAAAAATAAATAAATAAATAAACATTTTTGAAAGGAACTTGAAACAAGCCTCTACAGCAAAATGCTAATTTACAGGAAAATCAGATATTAGAGTATTGGAAATTCTACAAGCAAAATGGCTCCTTTCTTCAGTAAAAGAATAAAAATTGCAGATAAAAAATAGAAGGAGAACCTTTAAATCAAAAGAGACTTAACAAGATATAAATTTTACCTCAAAAAATTACTATAAGAAAGATATTTTAAAAGCAAATCAGCCAACAACAACACATACTTCTTATCTGGATTCAATTCAAGCACTATAAAAAGAATACATATGTCATAATTGTATGACAATCAGAGTAATGTCATCATTGTCTAGATATTTAATGATATCAAGTTTTTCTAAAATTTAGATGTGATCATGGCTTTATAGTTAAGTTCAAAAATTATTTTTTATCCTTTAGATTTAGAGATACATAATAAAATACTACAAGTGAAATAATATGATGATGTTTGCCTCAAAAAAAAATCTGGTTTGAGTGGAGGTATAAATTAAAGTATATATTAATAATAAATGGTGGGCAAAAGGTTTATTCAACTATTCTCTTTACATTTCTAGTTGCTTAACATTTTCATAATAAAAATTTTTTTTTAAATACAAAGAAAATTTAACATAGTCTGATGCCTGAAGTCCAGCCAGTAGACTTGACTTCCTCTTCTCTTCCTATCAAATGAAGATGTATCTACAACAATAGCTTTGATAAGCCAATGGGTGAGAAGTAGACATTTTGACTGGAAACTTTCCTTTTTAATAAACCATAAAATTGCATCTAGGGGAAAAATTATCTTAGAGCTATAGCTGGGGGACTGACATTTGTAAGTTCTCTAACCAACAGAAACTGAACACTTCTTCCTCTAGGCATTGTTCTGGAAGGATGAATGGTGCAGAACCATAAGCAGCCAACTCACTTATCCTATTATATCTTTTTCTATTAAATCTAGTACATAAGTTTCTTTCTTTAAGGAAAAAAATCATATTTTAATTACTTTTCTCAAATTGTCACATATTACTGAAAATTTATCAAGGACTTGCAATTGGAAATCACTAGCAGAGCCAAAGAGGAAGTGGATAAGCATTGTGGATAGGAACTAGGGCTTATTCCATCAGACTAGTAGGGTTTCTAATTTCTCTTTCCCATGTACCCACTACGTAATAACTACATTATGAGGTTGTTATTTGGGGAGTTAAATGAATTAGTACCTGCAAAGCACTTAGAAAAATGGTGCCTGGCACATATTATGCACACAATATATATTTTTTAAATCATAGAACATTCAGATGACTTGTTCGGATATAAATAATGAAATATTTTTGTATTCTAGGCTAGTGGTTCTCAATGAGAAGAGATTTTGCCTCGCAGGGACATTTGGCAACGTCTGAAGGTATTTTTGTTCGTTCGTTTCAACTGGAGCAGTGCTCCTGCCAGCTAGTGGAAAGAGCCCACGGATGCCAGTAAACATCCTACCACACACAGGTCAGCCTCTCAAAATTATCCAGCCCAAAATATCAATAGAGACAAGGTTGAGAAATCCTGTTCTATGCCTACTCACCTTATGAAAACACATTTGGCAGGAGTAAGCAAATACCTTTCCATGTTAAGTTTCTATTCATTGCTTTGATTACTTCTCCATCACTGAAAGTACAAATCAGGCATCTATAATGTCCCCATTTTACATACACACTAGAAAATATAGTGAATATCTTATCTGTATTAGCATATTTGTTATTTTCAAAAACAGAATAAAAATATGGTTCAAAAGAATATTTAAGAAGATGAGTTCCACAGTCCATCTGGGTTCAATTTAAACACATTGAACCTCAGTCCTCCTATTTACTAACTGTGTAATATTAAACTAGTTAGTTAGCCAAGACTCAGATCTATACTTCTTGAGCAGGATGAAATAATAGTTCCTAACTTATAAAATTATTGTGCTAAATGATATAATCCATGTAAATCAATCAATACTGTATCTAGCAAAAAAAAGCAAATATATATTGTTATTAACATACAACTTTAAATGCAAGCTAAAGAAAATAAAAGCTATATCTCAATACTACTGAATAGTACACTTAGAAATAGTTAAGATGGATTCCTAGACAAGATGGCCCAACAGGAACATCTCTGGTCTGCAGCTCCCAGCGAGATCAAGGCAGAAGGTGAGTGATTTCTGCATTTCCAACTGAGGTACCTGACTCATCTCACTGGGACTGATTAGACAGTGGGTGCAGCCCACAGAGGGCGAGCAGAAGCAGGGTGGGCATTGCCTCACCTGGGAAGCACAAGGGGTCAAGGAACTCCCTCCCCTAGCCAAGAGAAGTCGTGAGAGACTGTGCTGTGAGGGATGGTGCTATCTCACCCAGATACTATGCTTTTCCCACGATCTTTGCAACCCACGGACTAGGAGATTCCCTCAGGTGCCTACACCACCGGGGCCCTGGGTTTCAAGCACAAAAACGAGCAGCCATTTGGGCAGACACCGAGCTAGCTGCAGGAGTTTTTTTTCATCCCAGTGGCACCTGGAATACCAGCGAGACAGAACCCTTCACTCTCCTGGAAAGGGGGCTGAAGCCAGGAAGCCAAGTGGTCTAGCTCAGCAGATACCACCCCCAAGAATCCCATCAAACTAAGGTCCATTGGCTTGAAATTCTCGCTGCCAGCACAGCAGTTTGAAGTCGACCTGGGATGCTTGAGCTTGGTGGGGGGAGGGGTGTCGGCAGTTACTGAGGCTTGAGTAGGTGGTTTTCCCCTCACAGTGTAAACAAAGCTGATAGGAAGTTCGAACTGGGTGGAGCCTACTGCAACTCAGCAAAACCTCTGTAGCCACACTGCCTCTCTAGATTCCTCCTCTCCTGGTGGGGCATCTCTGAAAGAAAGGCAGCAGCCTCAGTCAGGGGCTTATAGATAAAACTCCAATCTCCCTGAGACAGAGCACCTAGGGGAAGTGGCGGCTGTGGATGCAGCTTCAACAGACTTAAACGTTCCTGCCTGCCAGCTCTGAAGAGAGCAGCGGATCTCCCAGCACAGTGCTTGAGCTCTGCTAAGGTACAGACTGCCTCCTCAAGTGAGTCCCTGACCCCCGTGCCTCCTCTGGGAGATATCTCCCAGCAGGGATCGACAGACACTTAATACAGGAGAGCTCTGGCTGGCATCTGGCAGGTGCTCCTCTGAAACAAAGCTTCCAGACAAAGGAGCAGGCAGCAATCTTTGTTGTTCTGCAGCCTCCGCTGGTGATACCCAGGCAAACAGGCTGTGGAGTGGACCTCCAGCAAACTCCAGCAGAACTGAAGCAGGGGGCCTGACTGTTAGGAGGAAAACCAACAAACAGAAAAGAATAGCATCAACATCAACAAAAAGGACATCCATCCACACATAAACCGCATATGAAGGTCACCAACATCAAAGACCAAAGGTAGATAAATCCATGAACATGAGGGAAAAAAAGGTGCAAAAAAGCTGAAAATTCCAAAAACCAGAATGCCTCCTCTCCTCCAAAGGATCACAATTCCTCGCCAGCAAGGGAACAAAACTGGATGGAGAATGAGTTTCACAAACTGACAGAACTAGGCTTCAGAAGGTAGGTAATAACAAACTCCTCCGAGCTAAAGGAGCATGTTCTAACCCAATGCAAGGAAGCTAAGAACCTTGAAAAAAGGTTAGAGGAATTGCTAACTAGAATAACCAGTTTAGAGAAGAACATAATTGACCCGGTAAAGCTGAAAAACACAGCACGGGAACTTTGCAAAGCATACAGATGTATCAGTAGTCAAATCAATCAAGTGGAAGAAAGGATATCACAGACTGAAGATCAACTTAATGAAATAAAGCATGAAGACAAGATTAGAGAAAAAAGAATGAAAATTAATGAACAAAGCCTCCAAGAAAGATGGGATTATGTGAAAAAACCAAACCTACATATGATTGTTGTACCTGAAAGTGATGGGGAGAATGGAACCAAGTTGGAAAACACTCTTCAGGATATTATCCAGGAGAAGTATGCCAACCTAGCAAGACAGGCCAACATTCAAATTCAGGAAATACAGAGAACACCACAAAGATGCTCCCCGAGAAGAGCAACCCCAAGACACATAATTGTCAGATTCACCAAGGTTGAAATGGAGGAAAAAAATGTTAAGGGCAGCCAGACAGAAAGGTCGGGTTACCCACAAAGGGAAGCCCATCACACTAACAGTGGATCTCTCTGCAGAAACCATACAAGCCAGAAGAGAGTGGGGTCAATATTCAACATTCTTAAAAGAAAAGAAGATTCAACTTAGAATTTTCCACACAGTGGGAGACTTTAACACCCCACTGTCAATATTAGACAGATCAATGAGATAGAAGGTTAACAAGGATATCCAGGACCTGAACTCAGCTGTGCAACAAGCAGACCTAACAGACATCTACAGAGCTCTCCACCCCAAATCAATAGAATATACATTCTTCTCAGCACCACATCACACTTATTATAAAATTGACCACATAATTGGAAGTAAAACACTACTCAGCAAATGCAAAAGAATGGAAATCATAACAAATATTCTCTCAGACCACAGTGCAATCAAATTACAACTCAGGATCAGGATAAAGAAACTCACTCAAAATCGCACAACTATATGGAAACTGAACAATCTGCTCCCAATGACTACTAGGTAAATAACGAAATTAAGGCAGAAATAAATAAGTTCTTTGAAACCAACGAGAACAAAGATACAACATACCAGAATCTCTGGGACACAGCTAAAGCAGCGTTTCGAGGGAAATTTATAGCACTAAATGCCCACAGGAGAAAGCAGGAAAGATCTAAAATCAACACCCTAACATCACAATTAAAAGAACTAGAGAAGCAAGAGCAAACAAATTCAAAAGCTAGCAGAAGACAAGAAATAACTAAGATCAGAGCATAACTGAAGGAGATAGAGACATGAAAAACCCTTCAAAAAATCAATGAATCCATGAGCTGGTTTTTCAAAAAGATTAGCAAAATCTTTTTTTTTTGTAGATGTGTTTATAGTATTCTCTGATGGTAGTTTGTATTTCTGTGGGATTGGTGGTGATCTTCCCTTTATCATTTTTTTATTGAATCTATTTGATTCTTCCTTCTTTTCTTCTTTATTAGTCTTGCTAGTGGTCTATCAATTTTGTTGATCTTTTCAAAAAACCAGCTCCTGGAGTCATTGACTTTTTTTAAGGGTTTTTTGTGTCTCTATGTCTTTCACTTAGTTCTGCTCTAAACACATCTACAAAAATAAACTAGAAAATCTAGAAGAAATGGATAAATTCCTGGACACCCACACCCTACCAAGAATAAACCAGGAAGAGGTCAAATCCCTGAATAGACCAATAACAAGTTCTGAAATTGAGGCAGTAATTAATAGCCTACCAACCAAAAAAAGCCCAGGACCAGACAGATTCACAGCCAAATTCTACCAGAGGTACAAAGAGGAGCTGGTACCATTCCTTCTGAAACTGTTCCAAATAACAGAAAAAGAGGGACTCCTCCCTAACTCATTTTATGAGTTAGTATCATCATCCTGATACCAAAACTGGCAGACACAACAAAAAAAAACAAAATTTCAGACCAATATTCCTGATGAACATCGATGTGAAAATCCTCAATAAAATACTGGCAAACCAAATCCAGCAGCACATCAAAAAGCTTATCCACCACAATCAAGTCGGCTTCATCCCTGGGATGCAAGGCTGGTTCAGCATACACAAATCAATAAATGTAATCCATCACATAAACAGAACCAATGACGAAAACCACATGATTATCTCAATAGATGCAGAAAATGCCTTCAACAAAATTCAACAATGCTTCATGCTAAAAACTCTCAATAAACTAGGTATTGAAGCAATGTATCTAAAAATAATGAAAGGTATTTTGACAAACCAACAGCCAATATCATACTGAATGGGCAAAAGCTGCAAGCATTGCTTTGAAAATCGGCACAAGACAAGGATGCCCATTCTCACTACTCCTATTAAACATAATATTGGAAGTTCTGGCCAGGGCAATAAGGCAAGAGAAAGAAATAAAGGGTACGCAAATAGGAAGAGAGGAAGTCAAGTTGTCTCTGTTTGCAGATGACATGATTGTATATTTAGAAAACCCCATCATCTGAGTCCAAAATCTCCTTAAGCTGATACTCAACTTTAGCAAAGTCTCAGGATACAAAATCAATGTGCAAAAATCACAAGCATTCCTATACACCAATAATAGACAAACAGAGAGCCAAATCCTGAGTGAAATTTCATTTGCAATTGCTAAAAAGAGAATAAAATACCTAGGAATACAACTTACAAGGGATGTGAAGGACCTCTTCAAGAACTACAAACCACTGCTCAAGGAAATAAGAGAGGACACAAACAAGTGGAAAAACATTCTGTGCTCATAGATAGGAAGAATCAATATCGTGAAAATGTCCACATTGCCCAAAGTAATTTATAGATCCAATGCTATCCCCATCAAGCTACCATTGACTTTCTTCACAGAATTAGAAAAATCTACTTTAAATTTCATATGGAACCAAAAAAGAGCCTGTATAGCCAAAAAAAATCCTAAGTAAAAAGAACAAAGCTAGAGGCATGACTTCAAACTATACTACAAGGCTACAGTAACCAAAATAGCATAGTACTGGTACCAAAACAGATACATAGACCAATGGAGCAGAACAGAGGCCTCAGAAATAATGCCACACATCTCCAACCATCTGATCTTTGACAAACCTGATGAAAACAAGCAATGGGGAAAGGATTCCCTATTTAATAAATGGTGTTGGGAAAACTGGCTAGCCATATGCAGAAAACTGAAACCGGACCTCTTCCTTACACCTTATACAAAAATTAACTCAAGATGGGTTAAAGACTTAAACGTAAGACCTAAAACCATAAAAACCCTAGAAGAAAACCTAGGCAATACCTTTCAGGACATAGGCATGGGCAAGAACTTCATGACTGAAACATCAAAAGCAATTGCAACAAAAGCCAAAGTTGATAAATGGGATGTAATTAAACTAAAGAGCTCCTTCACTGCAAAAGAAACTATCCTCAGAGTGAACAAGCATCCTACAAAATGGGAGAAAAATTTTGCAATCTATCCACCTGACAAAGGGCTAATATCCAGAATCTACAAGGAACTTAAACAAATTTACAAGAAAAAAAAACCATCAAAAAGAGGGCAAAGAATATGAACAGACACTTCTCAAAAGAAGACATTTATGCGGCCAACAAACATATGAAAAAAAGTTCATCATCACTGGTCATTAGAGAAATGCAAATCAAAACCACAATGAGATATCTCACACCAGTTAGAATGGTGATCATTAAAAAGTCAGGAAACAACAGATGCTGGAGAGGATGTGGAGAAATAGGAAAGCTTTTACACTGTTGGTGGGAGTGTAAATTAGTTCAATCATTGTGGAAGACAGTGTGGCAATTCCTCATCTATCTAGAACCAGAAATACCATTTGACCCTGCAATCCCATTAGTGGGTATATACACAAAGGATTATAAATCATTCCACTATAAAGACACATGCACATGTATCTTTATTGCAGCACTATTCACAATAGCAAAGACTTGGAACCAACCCAAATGCCCATCAATGATAGACTGGATTAAAAAAATGTGGTACATATATACCATGGAATACTATGCAGCCATAAAAAAGAATGAGTTCTTGTCCTTTGCAGGGACATGGATGAAGCTGGAAACCATCATTCTCAGTAAACTAACACAGGAATAGAAAACCAAACACCGCATGTTCTCACTCATAAGTGGGAGTTGAACAATGAGAACACATGGACACAGGGAGGGGAACATCACACAGGGAGGCCTGTTGAGGGGTGGGGGGCTACGGGAAGGATAGCATTAGGAGAAATACCTAATGTAGATGATGGGTTGTTGGGTGCAGCAAATCACCATGGCACGTGGATACCTATGTAACAAACCTGCACGTTTTGCACATGTATCCCAGAACTTAAATAATAATAATAATAATAATAAAGATAGCTGGCCCAGAAAAATCCAACTATTTCAATGGTGAGCAACAAAAAAGGGAATTGATACAGCATTAAAAGACAGATATTGGAAGAAAAAATGCAGAAAAGAGAATCAAAACTTAACAACATACAAAGAATCCTCATAATAAAAAATGTTCCCCAAAACAGAGGAAATTTGTAAATATTTCACTTATCTATTGCTGTCTAACAAATTACCTAAAGCTTGATGGGTTAAAACAACAACTACTTATATCTTATATTTTTATGGGTCAGGAATTCAGACAGGACTCAGCTGGGCGATTCTTTCACTGCACATCTTTTCAACTGGGGTCACTTGGTAGTTTTCAGCTGGTGGTTTGGTTGGTCTGGAGATCTAAGTAGGCTTCACTCACATGCCTGGCACCTTGTCAGTAATGTCTGGAAGCCTGGGCTCATCTGAGCTGCTTTTTCACTTTCCATAGTCTCAAAGCCTCCTCACATAGTCTCTCCACCATGGTGGTCTCAGGATAGTCAGCCTTCTTACATGGGAGTTCAACGTTCCAAGAGAAAGACAATAGAAGCTCACATTTCTTAAGGCCTGGGTACTGAAGCCAGCATAGGTAGTTTCTCTGCTATACTCTGTTTAGCAAAGCGGTCACAGATGTCACCCAGATTCAAGGCAAGAGGACATAGATCCCACCTCATTGAGAGGAGAGTCACAGAATTTGCAGCTATCTTTAATCCACCGCTGTAATCAGGACTTTCACCATGAACTATAAATAGCCTTTATGAAGGAAGGAATGCTACAGAAAGAAATGTAAGAATCAGGGAGAAGATGGTAAGACAACAAGAGGATAGGAAAAGTAAGCTGGTACAACCCCACTCTCCCCCCAAAAAAAGTAGAAGTCAAAAATAAAACCATCGTGGATCCCAAGGGTTAGATTCTTCAAAAAACACTGTAAAGCAATGTTTCTCGTACCTAAAATGTATGTGACTCAGCTGGTGGTTTTGTTAAAACACAGATTCGAATTCAGTAGGTCTGGGATAGGGCCTGAGGGTCTACATTTCTAACAAGCTCCCAGCTGGCGTTTATCAGTGGATGACACTTTGAAGTAGAAAGGGCTTGTGGGATATAGAAGAAAGGAATCAGAAACCACATTACTTGAAAATAAAGGAAGAGTTTTTAAAATTACAGATAAAATGATAGAAGCAGATGAGCAAAACAAATTCAACTTACAAATAACAAAACCAAGAAAACACTAAAACAAATATGGGAATTAGAGTCACTAAATTGGGACCCTAATACCTAATTGGGACCCTAATTTTATGGGACACCTGTGTCCCAATAAAGTAGAAAAGATACCAAAAAAACCCTGAAAAATGGGAAGGAACAGTGAAGGGGAAGTGGGAGGTATTATAATAAATAATAGTAATAAATATCTTGATTGCTGAATCTGTAATGACTGGAAGTCAAAGGATATTGTTCAGAGCTGGTAGATCAGTAACAGAAACATAAGCATATGTGGTAATACAAAGGTAGACACTAAGATACTAAATACAACACAGAGGGGAAGGAAGAGGAAAAAGCAAATTTTATCTTTCCAATATGAAGAAATGGTGGAGCTTATCAATAGTTGCACTGAAATGCCTAGGTGTGCTGAGACAGTGATATCCTTAGGCCCTAGTGCCACTGGAGAGTTTGAGGTCGCAGAAGAAACCCCACCCTCACCCAGGCCAGCCACCTTCAGATGTCTCATCCATTAACCAAAATGTGTCATGCAAATACCATCTTTTAGATATGCCATGATGTGAACCAGGCTGAGAAGCACTTAATTTTGGAACTAAGGATATTATAAATAGTCATAATTATGAAGATAATCATTAGAATAAAACTACAACTTTTTATATACTAGAAGAACTCAAAGCATGAGACACAGACACCCACTCACATGTGTATAAGGAGAGAGAGCAAAGCACATAAAAGATCCAGTGAACAATTTAAACTGTCTATATAAATAATATAATAAAATGACAAAAGTAACACTAAAAACATCTATCTTACCAATTAATGTAAATAAACTTTAGTCATTTATTTTTGAAAACATCTTTAGATTGGATCACAAAACAAAAACTAACTCCAAGCTTTATATAGGAAGCACTCCTAAAACAAAGCAATTCCAGCAGGTTGAAAACAAAAGAATGGGTAAATGTGTACTAGGCAAATGTAAACAAAAAAAGAACATTAGACTTGATGTTAATATCAAGCAAGACAGAATTCAGACTACAAAGCACTAAACATGTCCAAAAAAAAGGCATTTTATAATGCCAAAGAATGCAATTCACAATGCAAATTAAACATTAATATATAGGCAGTAGTAGTCACAAATACTCAGAAATATACTAGTAGTTGTAGATTTTGATTCAGCTATCTGAGTTCATGACATATTATGGAGATAGAAAAGAAAAAATCAAAGACTTAATTAACAAGATAGATATAGTTAATCTGTATTGAATGCTGCACCTTGAAAGTATACTACACTTATTTTCAAGTGTCCATGGAACATACTCATATATATGAATACGCATTAAGCCAAAAGAAAACTTTAAGAATCTCCAGAAAGTAGGAAAAGTATAGAAAAATCTTCTGACCACTATGTAATAAACTAGAAATTCAATGACAAAAGTGGAAAACAAAAAGACATTTCTATCTAAAAATTTTTAAACTCTGCGTTAATCAACTCTTGGGTTAAAAAAGAAGTACAAACCCAAACCGGAGGATTTTTGTAAAACAATGATGATAAAAACACTGTATTTCAGAACCTATGATAAACAGGTAAATTGGGCCCAGAGGAAAATTGATAGCCTTTAATACAATAATTAAAAAGATGAAAAATAAATGGATTTAGAGTCTAACTCAAACTGTTAGAAAAAAAAGGTAATAACAAAATAAACCAAAAAGAGAGAAGTAAGCAGTTAAATGAAGAAATTAATGATTTTGAAAACAATAAAAAGAAAGTAATACTAATGAATACAAAAGCTGACTTTAAAATAAAAATATCTCTGTTTTGGTACCAGTACCATGCTGTTTTGGTTACTGTAGCCTTGTAGTATAGTTTGAAGTCAGGTAGCATGATGCCTCTAGCTTTGTTCTTTTGGCTTAGGATTGACTTGGTGATGCGGACTCTTTTTTGGTTCCACATGAACTTTAAAGTAGTTTTTTCCAATTCTGTGAAGAAAGTCATTGGTAGCTTGATGGGGATGGCATTGAATCTATAAATTACCTTGGGCAGTATGGCCATTTTCACGATATTGATTCTTCCTACCCATGAGCATGCAATGTTCTTCCATTTGTTTGTATCCTCTTTTATTTCATTGAGCAGTGGTTTGTAGTTCTCCTTGAAGAGGTCCTTCACATCCCTTGTAAGCTGGATTCCTAAGTATTTTATTCTCTTTGAAGCAATTGTGAATAGGAGTTCACTCATGATCTGGCTCTCTGTTTGTCTGTTATTGGTGTATAAGAATGCTTGTGATTTTTCTACATCGATTTTGTATCCTGAGACTTTGCTGAAGTTGTTTATCAGCTTAAGGAGATTTTGGGCTGAGACAATGGGGTTTTCTAGATATACAATCATGTCGTCTGCAAACAGAGACAATTTGACTTCTTCTTTTCCTAATTGAATACCCTTTATTTCCTTCTCCTGCCTAATTGCCCTGGCCAGAACTTCCAACACTATGTTGAATAGGAGTGGTGAGAGAGGGCATCCCTGTCTTGTGCCAGTTTTCAAAGGGAATGCTTCCAGTTTTTGCCCATTCAGTATGATATTGGCTGTGGGTTTGTCATAGATAGCTCTTATTATTTTGAGATACGTCCCATCAATACCTAATTTATTGAGAGTTTTTAGCATGAAGGGTTTTAGATCAGTGGAACAGAACAGAGCCCTCAGAAATAATGCCACATGTCTACAACTATATGATCTTTGACAAACCTGAGAAAAACAAGCAATGGGGAAAGGATTCCCTATTTAATAAATGGTGCTGGGAAAACTGGTTAGCCATATGTAGAAAGCTGAAACTGGATCCCTTCCTTACACCTTATACAAAAATTAATTCAAGATGGATTAAAGACTTAAACGTTAGACCTAAAACCATAAAAACCCTAGAAGAAAACCTAGGCATTACCATTCAGGACATAGGCATGGGCAAGGACTTCATGTCTAAAACACCAAAAGCAATGGCAACAAAAGCCAAAATTGACAAATGGGATCTAATTAAACTAAAGAGCTTCTGCACAGCAAAAGAAACTACCATCAGAGTGAACAGGCAACCTACAAAATGGGAGAACATTTTCACAACCTACTCATCTGACAAAGGGCTAATATCCAGAATCTACAATGAACTCCAACAAATTTACAAGAAAAAAACAAACAACCCCATCAAAAAGTGGGCAAAGATATGAACAGACACTTCTCATAAAAGAAGACATTTATGCAGCCAAAAGACACATGAAAAAATGCTCATGATCACTGGCCATCAGAGAAATGCAAATCAAAAGCACAATGAGATACCATCTCACACCAGTTGGAATGGCAATCATTAAAAAGTCAGGAAACAACAGGTGCTGGAGAGGATGTGGAGAAATAGGAACACTTTTACACTGTTGGTGGGACTGTAAACTAGTTCAACCATTGTGGAAGTCAGTGTGGTGATTCCTCAGGGATCTAGAACTAGAAATACCATTTGACCCAGCCATCCCATTACTGGGTATATACCCAAAGGACTATAAATCATGCTGCTATAAAGACACATGCACACGTATGTTTATTGTGGCACTATTCACAATAGCAAAGACTTGGAACCAACCCAAATGTCCAACAATGATAGACTGGATTAAGAAAATGTGGCACATATACACCATGGAATACTATGCAGCCATAAAAAATGTTGAGTTCATGTCCTTTGTAGGGACATGGATGAAATTGGAAATCATCATTCTCAGTAAACTATCGCAAGGACAAAAAACCAAACACCACATGTTCTCACTCATAGATGGGAATTGAACAATGAGAACACATGGACACAGGAAGGGGAACATCACACTCTGGGGACTGTTGTGGGGTTGGAGGAGGGGGGAGGGATAGCATTAGGAGATATACCTAATGCTAAATGACGAGTTAATGGGTGTAGCACACCAGCATGGCACATGTATACATATGTAACTAACCTGCACATTGTGCACATGTACCCTAAAACTTAAAGTATAATAATAAAAAATAAAATAAAATAAAATAAAATAAAATAAAAATATCTCTAAGTTAAGTAAATTGCTAGCTGACCTAATTAAGATAAAAAGTACAATTGTGGAAATGTTTAAAATAATAAAATGAAAACAAATAGGAAAATAAGGGAAATTAAAAGAATCTTAAAGAATAGTCAACTCTGAAAATCAATTAGAAAACCTGGCTGGATTAAATAGCTAACTTTTAGGAAAATATAATTTACTAAAATGTGCCCAATAAGAGATAGAAAATCTAAACTAACTGACCTCTGGAGAAGAAAAAGAAAAGTTGTCAAAGAGCTATGTTCCCACACCCCATCCCCACTCCAACACACACAGGAAAACAGCAAGCCCAGGAGCTTCAAGGGAATTCAGTCAAATTTTAAAGAAGTCCATACCAATACCAATCTAGGTTATTTTAAGTGATAGGAAAAGTTCCAAATTCTTTTTATAATGTGAGTATAACATTGATGTCAAACCTGTCAATGATTTCCCACACATAAAATAAATAGTATTGCAGTCTCACAAGGTTGTAAACATCTTCCATGTAATTTTATCAAATGGGATATTCAAAGAAGAATGCTTTAATACCAACTGAGTTTTATTCAAGAAATGCAAGGATAGTTCAACATTAGGAATCCATTAATATAAGTCATTGTATTACTAGAGAGGTAATAGAAGTATAATTCATTATATTAATAGTTCTATGGAGAAAAATCACATAACCCTCATATTTGACAAAATTTAGGAACTATTTTTATTAAAAATCTCAATAAAATTGAAATATATTAATAATATCATTGTTAATTTCTTAACACAATACAATATAGCCATTTAATCTTAACAGCAAAATAGCATGCTTACAAAAGAAAAACACTAAAGCATTAGTTTGCAATCTTGGCTGCACAGGGAATCACTTGGAAAGCTTTAAACAATACCAATACTTGAGTCCTGCTTCCAGAGGTTTTGATTAGTCAGTCCAGGGTGAGGCCTAAACACTGGGATTTTTAAAAACCCCCAAGTTATTCCAATGTGCAGCCGAGGTTGAGAACCACTGCACTAAAGTTATTTCCTTTATAATCAGAAACAAAGTCAGGGATACCTTCTGTTAACATCATTATTTAATATAATAGTGGAGGTAAAATTGTATAATTAATGTTGTATTGGAGGTCAATGCAGTTGTATAGGAGATAATTATAAAATTTGGAAAGGAGAAGTTAAACATAAACATATCACTATTTCAGATTATACATTTGGGGAGGTAAAAAAAATTCAAGAATCTCATCTTGAATTAAAATACTACTGCAGGCAACAAGAAACTTCTTTGAGATAGTTGAGTACAAATAATACATAGCAATAAATAGCTTCCACAAAACCACAACAGATATAAGATATAATGAAAGACAATGACCTATTTATATTAGCAACAAAAATGTAAGTATCTAGCAAAAAACAAATAGAAATATGCGAGTTCTATAGGGAGAAAACTTGAAAACACTACGAAGGATACAAAGGAAGACTTGAACAAATTGAAAGATATATCATTACTGGACAGAAATGCTTGGCATCATAAAAACATTAATTCTGTAATTTGATTTACAAATTTAATGTCATGTCAATAAATAGGCCAATATTTTTAAACTAGGTCAATTTATTCAAAAATTCATATGGAAAAGAAATAAAGATTAGCCAGGATAAATCAGAAGAAAACAGTAAAAGTTATACTGACCTTAACAAATATTAAAACATATAATAAAGCCTCAATAATTAAAACTATGGTGCATGCATAAACAGACTAATCAGTGGAACTGAGGAGAGACCACAGAAATAGACCGAAGTATACACAAAAATTTAGTACCTGGCAAGGGTGGCATCTCAATGGGAATAAGATGGACTATTTATTTATTCATTCATTCATTCATTCATTCATTCATTTTAGAGACAGGGTCTTACTCCATCACTCAGGCTGCAGTATGGTGGCATGATCATAGCTCACTGCAGCCTCCTGGACTCAAGTGATCCTCCCACCTCAGCCTCCCAAGCAGCTGGGATTACAGGCATGAGCCACTGCACCTGGCAAGATGGGCTATTCAACAGAAGATATTTGGCAAACTGGGAAGTCACCTGGAGAAAAATTTGTTTATCTATATCTCACACTGTATATCAGGATAAATTCCAAATGTATAAATGATTTAAATAATAAAAACAAAAGGGCACTAGAATAAAATACAGGGGAATTCCTTCATTATCTTGGAATGAGGATAACTTCCTAAGACTCAAAATCAAGAAGCCATTTTAAAAGTGAGAAAAATTGACTCCATAAAAATAAAAAGAGACTTCAGATAAAAAAAATATAAAGCCAAAAGACAATGGAAAATCAGAAAAATATGTTACAAAAATATTTGTGATACATAAAGAAGCTAAACTACTAATACATAATGTATTCCTGGAAATCAATAAGAAAAAGATTATCAACGTAGAAATAGGCAAAGGTTAAGAACAGACCAGTCTCCCAAACAGGAATTCAATTGACTCTTAACTATGTAAAAAACGCTTGATCCTACACACAATAATAATAATACAAATGAAAACTACATTCAGACATCCTGTTTCATTTATTAGATTGGCAAAATCCAAAAGATAATAACACATTTTATTGGAAAAGCCATGGGGAAAATAGGCAGTCTCACAGACAATTGGTGAAAATATACATTGGAACACCTATGGAAGGCATTTTGGCAATATTCATCAAACTTACAAATGCATACAACTTTTGACCTAGCAACTCCAAATCTAGAGATCTACCTTGTGGATATGCTTGTACACAAACATAAAGTGTACTAGGCTGTTCTATGCAACATGTTTTGTAACAGCAAAAGAAAGATTGTGTACTGCATAGTGCCCATCAATAGGGAATTGGTTAAATAAATATGGCATTCAATGGAATGCTGTGTAGTTCTCAAAAATAAAGAGGAGGCATTCTATAAAATGCTGAGGTAGTTGAAGAAGAGTTCTAGTATATATATTTTAAATGAAAAAATCTAGGGTAGAACAGCATATATGACATGCAACCTCTTATTTTTAAAAAGAGAAGTGAGAATATATATTATTTTAATTATTTACAAAATAAATTCTAGAAGAAAATACAAAAAAAAACTAAGAATAGTTACATGTTTGGGGTGATGATAAAGACCTGAGTGTATGGGAGATAATGAAAGGGAGATATTTGTGTGTGTGTGTGTGTGTGTGTGTGTGTGTGTGTGTGTGTGTGTGTGTGTGTGTGTGTGTTGTGTTGCGTATACACACACATATAAACATATATATGTATAAGGTAAATGTATTATCAATTCAAATTATATTTTTAAGAGAATAGACTGAGGGTAGTGAGGCACAGAGAAGAAAGTTTTGCGTGAAGATGAAAAAATACATGGTTGCTTTATACTCTGGATATTTAAAAGAAAGCCTTCCTATGGACCACAATGAATAGCTCTCTCCCTTAAGATGTTAGGTTCTTGGTGTTTAAATGATAACTAAGTTGCAGTAATTAATAAATGTGTTTCCCCATAAGGGTAAAAATATTATGATCTGTTATTTTTTTCCTCCAGCTCATTATTTACCCTATGAGAAAACACACAATAAAATAGTATATAGCAAATTTTTGCAATTCTAACCATGTACAGAGCTATGTATTTGTTGTCAAAAACATACTGAAAGATAATTAAGAATTTATGTCTTGAATTCTGACATAGAGGAAAGAACACTTTATAGGAGGATATTAAGATAGGTGTGAAGATTCTAAAGGTAAATGTAGGCTAATTCTGAAAGCTTAAATATTCCTATTTCTGTAAAATTTTACTTTTGTATCTAATTATACTTTCTTTTCTTAGATGGAAGTTTCTCTTTTGGGGGTTATTTTGAACCAACTGTGAAAAGAAAGAAGGACTAGATAAGAAAGTCTTAATATTTCTATTCCTGTGAAATAATTTGAAAAGAAATGAATAAATACACATATGTTCTTATGTGTGGAGCTGGGATGCAGGAGTATAGTTCATTATTATAGAAAATATGTCAGTATGTGAAGGAAAGACATTGCCTGGAGCTAAACTGTCAGCAGTGATCTACAGCTGGCCTTACAGGACAGACAAGAAGAGGTGGAAAGCAAACCCATAGGACCGGGCTGCTGCCATGAGGGGGCATCGTTAGTCTGGGACAGCTTGGTTGCTGCCTTTAGTGAGGGGAAACATTAGAGTAGCTTCTGAGAGCAAGAAAGAAAAGCAGGGAGAATGTTAGGCATTATTGTACTCAAAGTCAAAGTCCTATCTTCAAAGGGTATCTCCATTGGCACTAATAAAATGAAATTACTTAAAAGCATATATTTATTTAATAACAAAACTTAATGTGTGAATAAATATGTGTTTTACATAAAAGAGAAAATCTCACCAGTCAAAACAAATCACTGCTAAATTTTAATTGCATTGCCTCATACTGTGCTGACAGGAAAAGGCAGAAGGCAGTACATTGCTGTCAAATTATGCCAGAAACTGCCTGATTTCTGTCATAAAAGACAGATTATTTTTTTAATGTGCAATTCAATTATTCAAAGTTCAACATGCCTACTATAGTACTCAATAAATGTTGGTTGACAATCATGATTTTCTGTGTTTCAGGTTTGGAATTTGGGACTATTTTTAAAGAAACCTTTTAAAGCATAGGAGCTTGTGTTTCATTGAGACCTTTTGCTTCCTTATTTCATATTTAATGTAATCATTGTCCCTTGATTTTAAGCTATGGTTATCTTCTGGGTTTCTTCAAGCTCCATTAACAGTTTTGGAATATTGCTCTTTTATTTATTTACCTGAATCAGTATGTTTTATATATATCCTCAATTTAAAAGGTTGACAAAGTCTCCAAAGATAGATCACAGCTCATTTAACCAAGATTTTAAGTGAAATCAAAGGTGGTTTTAGCAGCACACAATAATCACAGATATACATTTATCCTACAATATGTTAATGGGCAACTGATTAAGCTGCAGATATCCTAGAAGTCCTATTATTTATATATGAATCTGCATGAGTTACAACTTCAGCTATTCCTCTCTTTCAGCATAATGTTTCTCTATGCGTGGTTCTTACAGAAGTGAAGCGCACTTGGCCATTTCATACTATATGTATCTTCTAAATGTATCCCTTGTCACTCTACAATTAGGTTGCAGTAAAATTGGTGTTACATTTGCAGTATCTAAATGATGCCACATACTTTAACTAAACTAGAGGTATAAATTACTCTGAACCAGCTGAAAACAGAGTCTGGCAGAAGGGAAGGATAGGATTATCTTTGAAATTCCTCACTTGCTATTTCTGACCTTTCCCACGTCAACATTTTAAAGGTACTTTCTCTGATTGCACAAAGATAAGTAGCTCCACCAAGATGGAGCTGATGATCTGAGGCAGTTTGCAGTAATATAGAGAAACTTTTGAAATATACTCAAAAGGATCATATTTAAGCATTAATCACATAACTATATATTAAATATGTATAATTTTACATGGTAAATACCTACTGTGTGATGTCCACAGTTTGGGGGGATTTCTAAACATTATCTCAAATCCTTGTGATACTGAGATTTGGAAAATTGATAGACAGGGAAACTGAGACTTAGAGAGTTAGATAATTTCCCCCAGAGTGTCACTGTTATAAGGAGTGGCAAAGATTGAAATCCAGACATTTTTCATTCTAAAGCCTGAAGTATTGGCACTCAAACCATGTTGTATGAACATGGAAGATTACACTGTTGACTTCAGAATTTGGGAAGATGCTTTCATTTCTTTGAAACAGCTTTTATGTTTCGCCTCCCATCACCTGTCTCAGAACCACCATCAGCCTAATCTCATTCCCCTTTATCTCACTTATAGGTGGTGGCACTGTGAGAAAGCAAGGAGCTTAAGACTCCAGTATATCTGCATTAATATAGTCTCTATTACTTTGAAGAAGGTAGTTGCCTCCTCAGAGCTTCATTTGCAAAGTACAGATAAAAGCAAAGTGATCAGGGTTATTAAATGAAATCACATTTGTGGATTGTAGTCCATCTTCCATAATGGTTTCCCACTTTCCTTCCTTTCTACAACAGTTGCCTTGATGGCATTTGGGGCACTAGGTTATCTTCTGCCCCTAGTCTCTATTCAACCTGCATCATCACGAAATTAAGTTCTGTAATGAAAAGAACCCTTGACCAGCAGTTGTAAATTGTAGTAATACCTAATTTACTGAGTTTTGTGACATGCTACATCACTTCTCTGACCGTTTACCAGATACAGACACTCCTCTGTAGCAAATAAATTCATAAATTTGTTTCTTGGATATCTTCCAGTAGGAGACCAATTTACATGTGACTCTCAAAATAATCACCACACATTCTCAAGGGTTCCTCAGAGCCACTTTAAGCAATTAAGAAACCAGGGCACCATGGATGAGGTCAGGGGTGGAAACTGGGGAGTGGAGTCACAAGAGGAAGCTTCCTCTGCTATTTAGGACTGTCTAGGTTGCAAGGGGGCAGAACAATCCAAACCAACTGTAAAACATGAACTAACAAAAGGGGGATTTATTATCTCATTAATTAAAGATGCATGTGTGGCTGGATAGGAGCTCAAAGGATATCTTTATGACCTTGTTTCTCCCTTTCAGGTCAGCTTTCTGTTGGCACAGATCTCAGAATGGTTCTTCCCCACTGGTGCAAAGTAGCCACAGCAGTTCTACTCATGCCTTTTCAATTCAATGGAAGCAGAACACTTGTCTCTGCCCTAGCATTCTCATAATTCATATATTATAACACGCTATGTACTACAAGGAGATTAAGCTTCTGATTAGGTCCACCCTTGAGCCAATTGCTGTGGTCAGGAAGATGGGATGCCCCCAGTGGTTTAGGCCTAGATCATAGGCTTGACACCTCTACCAATCATTGAGTCCAGGGCAACATGATGTGCTGATTAACTTGGGCCTGGATCACTTATTCCGTCCTAGAGACAAGGATCAAGCCCTATTTACACCTAGGAGTGAGGGATCTCACCAAAAATTAAGAGATATTAGATACTGTCCACAATGTTGTGCATCACTTGAAGGTTAGAAATGACTTTGTGGTACCTGGTCAATCCCTTCATTAAGAACAGTCATTCCTTGACTCCAGAACTGTGGGAAAATGAATTTCTGTTATTACTTTTTTTTAAGAAAAAAGGACAAATTTCTTCCTGTAACACCATTCTTGCCCTCTAACTTCCACATCCAGAGAAGGCAGCCTGTCAACTTAAATCTGTGTCCAGCTGGTGTCCATATGGAGTTCACATGGAGAAAAGTATACGAGATGTAGCTTCCTAAGTCAGCTCAGGTATTCCTGTTTCCAAAGCCTAGGATTTTCTGCACAGCCATTTGCAGGGAAACTGTATCAGGCAGACCTGTGTGGCCCAGACACCAAAAGACATCAGACAAGAAAGAGAAAAGCCCTTTCTCACCAACTATTTCAGGTTGTCGGAGCCTCAGGGTGGTGAAAATGAGCCAGCACTAATGGCTTTGCTAATCAGAAACAGTGACCAAGATAAAATCTTAATTTTCTATTCCCTAGACCTTGCAGTGTTGTATCATATATTCATGAACTAACAATTTTATAAAATCATAGAACAATGGGAAGCTAGGACTAAAAATGACCCCTCCTTTACCTGGTGAAAAAGTGGAGACCCAGAGAGGAATAAATTATCACCTGGGATCACACAGCAAATTGAATGACAGATTCAAAAAAAATTAAATCTAAATTCTATATTTCAAATCTCCTGGGATAAGAAAACTATATTTATTTGTATATTTGCATGATGGTTTCATAGTCATAATTATATACAATTATAATTTATTATAATTTTAGTGTAATAATATGCCATTCCAGAAATACTTTAGCTAATTTATCAACTTGGGGTTTCCTGGATCGTGCAGGCAGTATAAATTTGAAACCCAAACGCATCCTAAAACTTAGTGGCTTAAAACAACAATTACTTGTTTTGCTACCTAGAGCATAAGTCAAAATTAACAAGTTTCCCTTTGATGTGGGTTGTCTCCCTTTGATGTGGAAAGATTTCTTTTTTTCTAGTTTTCTTTTTGACCAAGCAGGTGGCGTTTGGAGGATCCTACCTCTTTGCAAGCTTCTCAGCTGCCACTCTCCACCCTGCATGGACCTAAAAAGTTGCTCCCACATAGTTCCCATCTCCTTCTCTGTTTTCTATTTTCTTTTTAATTTTTGGCCTATGTAATTTTCTTTTACCTTAATCTCAAGTGTGCATTTGAAAGGCTTTTTATTATATTTAATTGAAAAAGTTTAGGTATTTTGTGTTGGAAGGATTTATCAGAATTTCAAGTCTGCCCATAGGCAATATTTATTTTCACTCTCTTTATTTTAATAAAGTACAGTAATTAATACCAGAATCTACTGGGCATATTTTGTAATTTAGTGAGTCTTTCCTTTGTAAGGAAAAGTGGATATAGAAGAGTCATGATTGAATTATGTTCATCTGTATTTGGAAAAGCTTAGGAGGCTGAGTAGGAAGAAACCTTGAGGAATTTTGAGGAACCCTTGAGAATGTATGTTGGTTATTTTGAGAGTCACATATTGGTCTCCTACTGGAAGAGTATCCAAGAAACAAAAGTCCACAGGTCTTATTGAGGTACACTTTCTTGAGCCCCACCTGCCCCCACAGAAATGGGCCTATATCAGATATCTATTGCTATTAACAAAACACCTCAAAAATCTGGTGACTGAAACAATTACTTATTTGCACACATTTCTGTGGGTCACAGTTTTGGTTTGGCTTAGCAGTTATGCTGGCCTCACCTGGAGTCATTCAGGTAGCTGCTGTCATCAGGCAATTGACTTGTCTGATGGCTGGTCTAAGATGTGTAAACCAAAAATAAAATCTTAAATCCCCCCACAAACTGAATGGACTGCCTCTTGGCCAAAGGAACTCCAGGAAACCTGAAAAACTGAATTCCTAGCCATGACAGGTAGGGAATTCACCCACTACCTAATGTTCATCTCCAATTAAATGATCTAGAGCAGAGATTCTCAATTTTCAGCATTCACCAAAATCACCTGAAAGCCATGTTAAAACCCTGATCGCTGACCCCACTTCCATAGTTTATGATTCAGTAGATCTAAGGTGGGGCCTAAGAATTTGAATTTCTACAACATTCCCAGATGATGACGATTCTGGTTGAGGACCACACATTGAAACCACTGACATAGAGGCACTTCAGTTCAACCTGTAAAAAACTAACCGGCTGGGCGAGGTGGCTCATGCCTGTAATCCCAGCACTTTGGGAGGCCAAGATGGGTGGATCACGAGGTCAAGAGTTCGAGACCAGCCTGACCAACATAGTGAAACCCCGTCTCTACTAAAAATACAAAAATTAGTTGGGCATGGTGGCGCACGCCTGTAATCCCAGCTACTTGGGAGGTTGGGGCAGGACAATCGCTTGAACCCGGGAGGCAGAGGTTGCAGTGAGCCAAGATCGCACCACTGCTTTCCAGCCTGGGCGACAGGGTGAGACTCTGTCTCAAAAAATATATATATATATAATTAATCATTCCTTTTCCAAGACATTCTTCTTCCTGAATTTCATATAAAGGGAATGGCATGATCCAGGGGGTCAAAGTAGAAACCAATTGGAATTAAGGATAATAAGCAGTGGGAGTATAGGATCAAGTTGTTCTGGTTACTATTTCTTCCTTCTGTTTTTCCCAGATGCTTCAGTCCTCATCAATTTCATTATCTATTAAACAGAGCCACCTTGTGATAACCTCTAATACATTTTGCCTTAAAATTATTTGATTTCCTCCTTTCCCCTGGACGAATAAGAGGATTAGGTAATTTTGTTATGAACCTGGCGTATTAATAAGAGAGCAGAAACAAGTTTTCCTACTGGAATCAAGATGTCTAATAAAGCCTGTATCCTTTGGTACTTGTGAATGAAGTGTCATAAGATGCCAATATCACACAAGGAGAAGATAAGAGGGCTCTTCCAAGTTTAAAGGTGAAGGTTTCACCAGGGAACCAATTTCTGCTGTCATTTCTTATAATAGTGCCTCATCTTCTTCCATATTTCAAGGGTTGTTACGGTGTTGAGGAGGGGTTAAACCTAGGAGTCTTGCTTTCTTAAATAAGACTAGTTTAGACTTACTTTTACAAAGCTTGGCTGGAGATATTCATGCCTTACTGCCCATGATATCTAGCCAAGAAAAATTATATGAATCTCTCAGATTTCATGAACCAGATTGATCTGTAAGCTTCCCAGCACTCTAACGGCTCCAGCAATAGAAAAGAGAGCCCTGGATCTCTCTCAACTGGGCTATTTCACCAGTTTCTCCTTAATTACTCTCCTTGTTTCTACTCCCCACTCCGCATCTATCTCCTACTGGTCATCATACTGTCCCATCTCAAACCCAGATCTGATCATGGCATTCCCCTACTTTAGAATTTATAAGGCTAACCATTGCCTACAGGAGAGCACAGCCATGAGTTTGTTATCGTTGCTTAATGGAAGAGAAGTTGCGGCCACAGTAAAAGGGCCATTAATTCCATCCAAAGAATTATGGCTTTTATCACATAGATAATAAGAAGCCATAGAAGGTTTAAAACAAAGGAATAGCACACGGGATTTGTTATTGTTTACATGCTATTTTCACTCTGATATTAGTATAAAAGGTAATTTGGAGTGGAAAGATGAGGCAGCAGAAGACTGGAGACAAGAAAATAGTTTGGAAGCTATTTGGGCAGCGAAAGTACGGGACGATGAGAAACTGAATAGTATCTAATCTTTAAGAAATATTGCTGTTTTGGTTTTGGTGGTGGTGGTAGTTAAATGAATGAACCAATTTTGAAACTATGTAAATCTTAGCTGGCATGATTGTTGGGATGATGAAGATATAATAGCCTGGTTCTTCTCTGCACTCTTGACTGAGATGAGATCATCCAACTAACTATATTAGCATTTCATAAGCTGTTAGGAGAGCTTGGGCCATCAGCTGAGCTGAGCTTCCTAAGTCCCCCAACATCCAGGATTAAATCAAATGCATCACAGTGATCAGCATGGCCTTTGGGCTTGTCACACTTAACAGCATTTTTTACCTCTCTGTCCTGAGAATTAGATCTTCCCCATGAAGGCAATCATATGCATTTAACAGTGGTATGATAAATTCCTTCTTATTTGGTTTTTAAAATTAAGGGAACCGAGTAAGGCAGCAATTCTAGATTGTGTGAGGAAATGTGATAATGATTGGCCTTGTGGGCTCTGGCTCATTTTCTCCTGCCCCTGACTCCCAGTACAAAGTTCTCTCTACTTTATCATGTTACAAGTGAGGTGGTGGGCATCTATAATCAGTACAGCTGGGCAGAAGAAGCTGAAGTAAAATGTCCTATGGGGAAATTTTTTGTTTTCTAATTCTCAAACTCTTAAGACAATTTCGTAATATAAAATAAATTAGATTAAACATTGAAATATTTACCCTAAAGCAATTACAGAACACAAATAAAACATAAAAGAATCAAATATTTTAGCACCACCAGCAGAGCTCACAGAGGCCTCATCTACAGTACATGCCTATTAAATATTAGAATATCTAAACCATGGATAGAAATTTTATAATAAATAATTAGGACTATAACCTGAATAAAGCCCATGGCCCCATGTAGTTCATTCTTTGTACTATATGAACTATTTTAAATTTTGCTAGGTATCACAAAAAATGTCAAAGGGAGATGTGCAATTTAATTAAAGTATAAAAATTTTAAACTTCTCTGTCTGCAGGACTGCCTCTCTGGGTGTCCTTCACATAGGGCACAGCTGGTCCTCAAATATTTCTTTCAGTTTTGCTCTCAACATCCAACCTTTCAACATGCTCACTGATACCAAGTGACCATTATCTATAATCTATGTATCCCTCCCTCTCCCTCTTTCAAATTATGGTCTCTTTCAGGTCCTTATTATGCTTTCCCTCTAGCTTCTCTGATTTCTTTAATTTAAAAAGATCTCTTGCTTAATTTTTTTACCTGGATTCTGTGCAACAAGGAAGAAAATTCTTTCTTCTCAGAAGCAAAAGGCAAAAGGCGAGATGGCAAGAGGCAATACAGTTATCATTTTTGTCCCTGTTATACATTAATATTTTTGTCTCTCTTATAGGAGAAACCAATGGTAATATGAAATATATTATTAATTTTGACATCGGAATTAGGCAGTGGTTAGAAACATGAGCTCCAGAATCAGAAAAACCTGTGTTCAGATTCTGATTCTGCCACTTACTCCTCTCCTAGGTCTGGGAATCCACATTTGCAAAATGGCAACAAAGTATACGAGGATTGAATTGGATAATTTATGTAAAGCATTTAATATAGTTCCTGGCAACTTTTATTATAATTATTCATTCTTATCTTGGGGGAAAATAGTCCCTAAGGAACAGGAATTCAGCCCAGAACAATCCTTCCTATTGGCAGAAGACATTTAATAACCCAGAAAACAAGTTACTTCTTCATCCTCTCCCCCAGAGAAGTAAATGCCATTTTCTCCCTATGTCACAAAGTATTCATGCCTTTTCTTGTGGTCACATGGCTCAGCATGGTTCCTGGCAACTCAATAAACATCAATGAATTGATTAATGGACTAGTGAAGCAATGAATATCACAGGAACACCAGATACAAACAAGCTAGCAAAGAGCCTACGAGTATTCCTAGGGACAGAATAAAGTGTGTGCTCCTCTTCAGTTACCCTTGGACCAACTATATCACAGTTTCTGAATGTGAGTAGTTCTCATGAATTGTCCTTCCTCATCAATTGGCAAAGTAAGTGGTTCATTTGTTCGTTTGTTGAACATTTTTTGTGCCCCCATTGAATGACAAACATGGTGCTGGGTGCCCAGAGGAAAAGACAGGGTCCTAACTTTAGGGATGTTTTCTTCAGCAGGACAGAGACTATCATAGACCAGTACTTCTCAAATGTGCAAACAAGTCACCTGGGGAGTCTTGTGAAAAATGCAGATTTTGGTTCTACAGTTCTAATAAGCTCCCAGGTGACATCCCTACTGCTCTAACTGCCTCTAACTTTGCTACTCAAAGTTTTAAGCCTCAGTCCAAGAGATGTGTAAGTTGTCAATTTAAGGACTCTGGTGCCTGTTAATCCAGTCGAATTAGCTCTCCCATGTTATTTTGTAAAGATTCCCAGGTCATATATACCTGGGTCCATCTGATGATTTGGCTAGATCTCAAAGGCAGGAATGAGAGCTGCATATGTGGGAATGGCCTTTAGTGTTAGAAGGGAGGAATGCAAAGGTATCAAGTTTGTTTGACTTGACAAAAAACTTCCTGAAATCTCAGCAAATTCCCTATTATAAATGTTTCCCTGTCACTTCCCACACTGCCCTGCTGAGGAAGGCTGGAGGTGGAGGAAGACCATATGAAGAGCTTGGGTACCATACTGCACACAGCAGGTCTCCATGCAAACCAGATTCCACCTCTCCTTACCTATGTGACTCGGCGCGAATGAGAAACCTCATGTTTTAGTCTCTAAATCTCTAAAATGGGAAGGCTTATCATTCCTAGCCCGTAGGTGTTTTGTATTACGTGAGATGGTCTGCAGAAAGCCCCTAGCACAGGGCCTGCAGTGACCATTAAATGGTATGTGTTATTGTTATTGTTATTAGTAAAACTGAGAGCCATAATAAATATTATTTATCAGTGCTTTGTCAAAGCATGCTGGAGAAAGATAAATCTAAATTAGAGCTATTCTCTTACTCATGTAGTTTTAAATCAGATCCATAATGTTGTGTGAACACAGGTGTTTTGTAGTTTGGTCTCTCTGTTAACATGAGAAAAAAAGATGATCAAAAAAGAAGAGACAAAAAACAATCACTATTTGAAAGTGAATGAAGGGTGCCCCCCTCCTTCTCAGTCCTTTTTTCTTACTCTGACATCTCAGTGTGTTTTTTTCTTTTAGCTGTGAGTTCTGGGATAGGTGATAACTGCCAGTAATAGGATTAGCATTGATTTCTTTAACAAGAACAGAGATGTGGCAGTTCCAGCCATTTCCTGAACTGCCAGCTTTGAAATATCAAAAAAATAGAGAGAAGAAGAAAAAAGAAAAGAAATAAATAAAAAGGAAAAATCTGTAGGGGGAGGAAATACAGCTTTTAGAGAAATGGAAGTGTGTGTGAATCTGACCATGTGTGTCTGAGCATGGGCATATGGACACCAGTGTGCACATAGACGGACATAGAAACACTCAGAACACATGTAGATCATGAGAATGTTTTTGTTGTTCCGTGATAAAGGATCAAAAGCTTTGTTTCTGTTCTGCTTCAAAAAAGGTTTTAACATTCATTTGGCTTTCTTTTTCTTTCACTGTTAACACATTTACCAGTTGATCTTTCAGAGCTATCCTTGAATCCTGACTTTTTTAACCTTGAAATTCAAACAAAGAAAATAAGTGTCTCAGAGAAAGACTGCAGTGGGCCCTGCCAGACTCCCTTCCAGAATTTCATTTCTTTGAGACCGCAGGAGACCAAAATACAAGGTTACGATTTCCAAATCTCAGCTAAGTGTCTCCTTACAAACAGCTGGTGGGCCCCCTGCAGGAGGAGACCCAGATATTCACTTCCCAGCCAGGTGTTTGGGAGTCTGGCCCCTTTCCAAAATATGCCAAACACAGAGCCACGCAAGGCACTGCCCACCATTTTCCGTGCTAGAACCAAAGAGGAAAAAGCACCGGAACAAAGGGTGGGCTTCATCCACATTCTTTAGCTACTTTGAAAGCCACTAGGCCATGCATGGTGGCTCATGCCTATAATCCCAGCACTTTGGGAGGCTAAGGCAGGAGGATCCCTTGAGCTTAGGAGTTTAAGGCTGCAGTGAGCTGTGATTGCGTCACTGCACTACAGCGTGGGTGACAGAGCAAGACCCTGATTCAATTAAAAATAAATAAATAAATAAGCATAACTAGTGTAAAGTAAGATAAGGTCAAGATAGCAAGTCAACACATCAGTCAGTTCTTGAGGCTCACAATTTTAGAAATGGGCAATTTGCTGGAGGAAAAAATTAGAGGAAGGGGTAGTGAAAGATGGTTCTGTCGCCGTGGATGTCTTTTGGGTCGCATGTATATCCAAATCATTACAGTGAATTCAAAAAGAAAAGGAAACTAATCAGTTTAAGGAAGAAATCCATTAAATCAGTTGATTGAGGATTTTATATAGCAATTATTTTATCAGTTATGACATCACTTGTGATGATTATCCTTATTAGCTACTATTAATTGAGCAAGAATTATACACCAGGAACTGTATGAAGTCCTCTATAATGCACTCATTAGCTCTTTTAATCCTCACAGGAAGAGAGAAGACATCAACCTCATCTTACAGACCAAGAAACTTAAGCCCAAATACGTTAAATGATTTGCCCAGCATCACACAGCAATGAAGTAACAAAGCCTGCATTTAACCCCAAATCTGAACAATTCCAATGTCTAGGGTCTCTTTAATTCTACTGAGTTGGTAGTTAAAACTCTCTGAAACTACTATTCCTCTAAGGGTACTACATTTCATTTTCTAAGAAATAGTGAGAATTATTTCCCTGTATTTATTTATTCATTCACTCACCATTCAATCAACATTGGGCACCTGCTGTATGTCATCAACACAGCTAGGCCACTGAACTCAAGATGAATTAGTCAAGGTCCCTGAAAAATGCTCAGAGCTACACAGAGCACACTGACCCAAGAATAGCTCAGAGCAGAAAAGAACTCCCTTACAAAGGAAAAAACAATACCTTCACGAAGATAAGATGCTACCTAAACTTGAGGGTTGAAAAAAGAATTTATAGAATATACATGTCATAAGTTATTTCTTAGCTGGCTGTAACCAGCAACTTCAAAACTTCCAAAGACGAAAATCCTGCTGCACCATGTATAGACAACACCTTATCAACCAGTTCAAAAACCAAATATTAACTTCAGCAGTTATTTTATCAACACAAATTGTTAAGTAATTATTTTGTTACTTATTCTTGCCAAAATGATATCTATTTTTTTCAAGATAGCATTTATTCCTTTCTTTCTGATTGTGAAGGTAATGCTTGTTCTTTGAAAAAAGAATAGAAAAATTAGTATCAGTTAATATATATTATCATATACATGAAAATTTAAATTATTCACAATCCTACTACCTAAAGTCATCTATAAACATTTTAGAGAACCTTTAAGTATATTCCTATATAGTTATCTATTTTCCCATAATATTAGATTTATAATATGTATATGGCTTTTTGATGTTTTTGCTCATTTCTGACTTCACAATGACTCTTTAGCATTTTCCTGTGTGGTTAAACATTCTCTGACAGCATAACTTCTGACAGCTCCCTACCATCCCACCCACTATATGCCGATTCCATTTCTTCTCTGTAGGACATATAGATAGTTTATTTTTTGTGCTTGTTTGTAAATTACACCACGAAGAATGTCTTTGTACATAGATCCTTGTTTGCATCTTTAATTATTTCCTAAAGATAAATTCCCAAAGGTATTATTACCTCATCAAAAGTTTAAAACCATTTTAAAGTTTTTGGCATATACTATTTCTAAATGTATCTTCAGAGATATGGAATCAATTTAGCCTCCCACAGAAGTGTGTAAGGGTGCCCATCTGCTTCTCACCAATACTGGATATTTCCATTTAAACCACTTTAAAAGTATTTCCCAATTAAGTAGGCAGAAAATTGTATCTTGTTTTTATTTGCTTATCACTGAATACTGATGATGTTAGGCATTTTTCAGACATTTATTATCCACTTATATTTTTTCTTTTGTCATTTATTCATGTCTTTTGCCCATTTTTCAATTGCTAGGCTTATCTTCTTCTTATTGATTGATAGGCGTTCCTTACAGATTAAGGCCATTAACCCTTTGTCTGTCAGAGGAGCTGACAAAGCCTTAAACAGTAGCTCACACATATCTTAGTTTCTATTATTTAAAGTTCAACTCAGACTTCCCCAAACCTAAATAAGCCAGCCACACTCTGTGCCTTGGCTCTGAAGCACACACAGACTGTTTTTCCTATAGCTCTCCAAGCCTGCACATACACTCTGGAGCACATAGTTATTTGCATCTTAGTTTGCTCATTGTTTCATTTGTTCTAAGCTTGTCCCCATCCTACACCAACTGTTCCAAAACTGCTTAAAAACTTCATTGAAGATAATAAACTGTCCAAATCATCTCTATCTCCTTTCTATCTCTATTATTTAGCAGTCTTTTTGTTTTTGTTTTTGTTCTGGTTTGTTTTTGTCTTCACACTGTTCACTCTCTAGCCTGCATACCAGAGATCATGATTTTCAAACTCATCTCTAGGAATTTGGCTCTGATTTTTGCGTAATCTACAATTTTAAAGTAGGATCCTCTAAGACTGGCATCAGAGACACAAAAATGTAAGAATGATCAATGTGAATGATCACTCTCATGAATAATATTCATTTATTAGCCTAAATTAAACCACCTGTGACTTCTCAGAAAAAAAAACACAAATATTTTTCTCTCTTATAGAGAAGGAGACAGGAAGATATGAGTGGCAATGTCTCGTGGTGATTGTGACTTTTCATGAACTCTCTCTGATCCCCTTGTTAGGGTGATAAATAGAAAGAATGGGAGATGATCCTATTTAATAATGGCCCAATCACTTTGGATTATAGCTGCCAAATAAAATACAGGTCATCCAGTTAAATTTGAACTTCAAATAAAAGTAAATAATTTTTAATAGAAGTATGTTTTATACTTCTGAAATTCAAATTTAACTGGGTGTTTGGCATTTTTACTTGCTAAATCTGTCAACCCCACCTTGGAGAAAAGCCCACTGGGCACTGGGAATTTGTTCAGGAGATACCTATATCAACTTACCCTCTGAGGAAGATTAAGAAGGGAATTTAACTTAAGAGTGAGTTGAGACACAGGCTGTTGGAACTTATGTATTTGACCTATTGGCAGACACTACATTTAAAACAATCTCTTTTTCCTAAAGGGAGAAACTGTTCTTACAAAAGGAAATTAAGAAAGAAGAAATGAAGGAAGGAAGAAAGGAAGGAAAGGAAGGAAGGGAAGGAAGGAAGGAAGGAAGGGAAAGAAAGAAAGAAAGAAAAAGAAAGAAAGAGAAAGAAAGAAAGAGAAAGAAGAAAGAAAAAGAAAGAAAGAAAAGAAAAGAAAGAAAAAGAAAGGGAGAGAAGGCATCCTCAAGGTCCAAAGCAAGACAGGACTATATAAATGACTTCCTGTAGGACCTAGAATATATTCCTAGAAGCTTGTTCAACATTCTTATTGGATACAAGATTGGACCTCAGTGGAAGAGAAACAGAAACTCATGATGCACAAATGAATCCAGAAGAGATAAAAAGGGAGATAGGTGAGGTGAGGAATTATTGAAAAGATATCAAAAATTAATTAGCATTTTCTCCTTTGACACAATAAAAAGTAGAACTATTTCTTTTAAAATATTAAATTATTCATATAGAAGGAAAACTTGAGAAGCTCTCTTAGAATGTGGAGGAAACACAAAAATTTTACATTTTAAATTTCAAAAATAAAAAATAACTGAAAGAGTATAATTGGATTGTCTGCAACACAAAAGATAAATGCTTGAGGGGATGGATACCCCATCATCCATGATGTGATTATTACACATTGCATGCCTGTGTTAAAGCATCTCATGTACCCCATAAATATATATACCTATGTACCCACAAAAATTAAAAATTTAAAAAATGTAGAGGAAACATGAAAAATAAAATAGAAAATTACTATTCCTTTGAAGCCAGAGATTGAATAAGCAACATTAGAATTATAAGTGTTATAGGAATAATAGGAGCAACTAATATAAAAATAGAGTTGAAGTATCTGGTTTCAGGTAAGATGAAGCAAGCACTCTCTACATTGTTCTCCCACTGAATGCAGCTTTAAAACCTGGACAATTGCATGGAGAAGCCATTTAAAAACTAAATAGTAGCAGGTTGACCAGAATTCAAAGTATCACTGAAGAAGCAGTGAAGTTATATTTTTGTTCCACTGATTTCCCCCAGTCTCATCTCAATTTAGTCCAAAACCTAGAAATGGACACTCAGGTACAGAGAAACCTCCATGAGCAGCTCTCTAGTTCTGGCTCCCGGAGTGGAAAAGAGAATTCTCAATGTTCAGATAGAGTGTGGAAATCCGTGCTTTATTTTTCCTTTCTCTATTCTTGAGCATCTCTGCCTCCAAGTAAGCCCATGTTGGCAGCAGCAAAGGCAGCAACAGAAGTCGAGCCAAAACCAAGAGGATGATAATCTTCTCCTACTAATGGTGGTGTGTTCCCAAGAGGATGAGGCAAACTCCCAATCTCTCTCTCTCTCTCTCTCTCCAATGACCCCTCCCCCACCTTGTCACCTGGTTCTGGACATAGGAGCAGTATCAGAGGAAGGCAGCAGGCAGGGTAACTAAAGCCCCAGCTTTCTGGGTGTAGGACTGAAAAAAGGAGCCCCAGAGAACAAGAAAGTACCAGGAAGATGGCCAAGACAGAGGAGCTTGGGAAAGCAAACCCATATAGTTGCTCACCTCTAAGCATGCTTGGATCTAATTCTAAACAGCATAACAAAGAATTTGGGAATCGGACAGATAGACCATCACCTAGACTTCAGATTAGCCTCTGGGTGGCACACACATAGGTCAAATTCACTAAAGGCTCTGACATTTTAACAAATATTGAAACCACAACCTACAGAAGGTAGATTGGAACTAATAGCCTGAACCTATCCAGGTCCATTGCCTGCAAGAACAAAATATTGGCAATCTCCACAGGATTTAAGAAGACTCACAGAGTCTTATTTTCAAAACATCTAGGATACAATGCAAAATTACTCAGCATATGATAAACAAGGAAAATCTCAAAGACAATCAAAGACACTGACATTAAGATGACACAGATGTTGGAAATAGCTGACAAAGCCTTTAGAGCAGCTGCTTTATATTTTTTAAAAAAGAATCTCCAAAAACTAATCATAGTTTTCCTTGGAACAAATGGAAAAATAAAAAGTCTCAGCAAGGAAACAAGATACAAGGAAAAGCCAAATGAAAATTTTAGAATTTAAAAATATTACAACTGAAATTAAAAACTCACTGGGTGGGTTCAATAGCACAATGGAGATGACAGAGTAAAGGGTCATCAAACTTGAAGACAGTTCAATAGAAATTATCTAATCAGAACAACAAAGAGAAAAATAGATTTAAAAAAATAAAGAGAACCTCAGGAGATTTGGGACAATAATAAAAGGTGGCAGAGGAGAGGAGAGTGAAGTGTTAATAAAGGAATCAAAGAAAACCAAATAAGTGAAGAGGCACACCACATTAATGGATTGGAAGATTCAAACAAAAAAGATGGTAGTCCACCCCCAAAATGATCTATAGATTTAACACAATTATGATCAAAATCCCAGTAGTCATCTTTGTAGATATAAACAAGCTGACTCTAAAATATATTTAAAAAGGCAGATATCTCAGAATAAATTTAAATATTTTTTAATGAATCTGAAGGGACTCATACTAGCCAATTTTAAGACTTGATACAAAGCTAGAGAAGTCAAGACAGTGCTGTAGTGGCAAAGAGATAAACATATAGCTCAACTGAACTGACTAAAAGGTCCAGGAATACACTCAAACAAATAAGCTAAATTGCTCTGGTCCCACCTAACAATTCTTAAAAACAAGACCTCAAAAGATCAAACTGTTTAACTTATCTGAATCCCAAACAAAATTTAAGAATATGTCTAGCACTGAACAAGAGAAAATACATAATGTCTGTCATCAAATCAAAAATTACCATTCATGAAAAGGAAAAATTATCATGTATGCAGGAAAATACAACTCAAATGAGGAGAAAAGTTAATCAATCAACACCAGCTTATACTGATCATAGACCCTGGAGTCAGTAGTAAAATACATTAAAATGGTTTTTATTCTACACATCAAAAACCTAAGTAGAAACATAGAGGATTTTTTAAAAGATCCAAGTCAGATATCTTAAGATAGTAACTGCAATGTCTAAGATTACAGAAAGAGGGCGAGAGGTCAGGGGTGGGGTGATTAGCAGCAGAAGAAAAGATTAGTAGGCTTACTATTCCAAATGAGTACAAAGATAAAATAATAACAATTTTTAAAATGGCATCAGTGAGCTGAAGGACACATTCAGGAGCCTATTCGTATGTGTAACTGGAGTCCATCAAGATAGGAGTGAAAGAAGAAAAAACATTTGAAGATATAGTGTCTGAAAATTTTCCAGATTTGATAAAAACTATAAACCCACACATACAAAAACTCAATAAATCCAAGCACAAGAAACATGAAGAAAACTACATCAAGTCACTTCATAATCAGATTGCTGAAAATTAATCATAAACAGGAAGCTTTTAAAAAAAAAGCCAGAGGAAAAAAAATCACATACAAAGGAATAAAAATAAGGATGACAGCAGATTTCTTAACGGAAACAATATAAGCAACAAGATAGTGCATCAATCTTTAAAGTACTAAAGGAAAACAAATCTACTTAGAATGCTATATCAAGCAAGAATATCTTTCAAAACAAATGGATTTGGAAAAGGGAAAATAGGAAAAACAGATTGTTGAGAAACAAAGGCTGAAATAATTAATAGCCAACAGACCTGCACTACCAAAAATAAAATTGTGAAAGAAATCCTTTACACAGAAAGAAAATAAACCACATGGAAAGATGAATCTACACAAGAAATAAAGCACATATGTACACACAAATATTTGTGTATAAATGTTCATAATAGCTTTATTTGTAATAGTTGAGAACTAGAAACAACCCAAATTTCCATTGGCAGGTGAATGGATAAATACACACTGATACATTTATACAATGAAATATTGCTTATAAATAAAAAGAAATGAACTAGTGATACACGCAACCACATGAATGAATCTCAAAATAATCATGCTAAGTGAAAGAATCAAGACAACGAAAGAGTAAATACTATATAATTACATTTATATAAAATTCTAGATAATATAATAGATCTGACTGGAGATGGGGGCAGGGTGAGGTAGGAAGGGATGAAAAGGAAAAATTTTAAATAGCCAGAAAGAAACATTTGGAGGAGAGGGATATAGTCATTATTTTCATTGTGGTGATGGTTTCATGGGTATATACATATGTCAAACTTATCAAATTGTGAGTTTTAAATATACGCAGTTTATTGTATGCCAATTAAACCTCAATAAAGCTAGTTTTAAAAGAGAGAGAGAGAGAGAGGTCTGATATTTCCCACTGAGTGGTGGATTCTTAGTTATTTCCATTTAACAAAAAACTGACATTGAGATCATCAAAATTTGCCCTAAAGATGTAGACATGTTCATCAAAGTTCCATGACAAATCTATGCTGTCCTGCTTTTTAAAAAGGTAGTAGAGGGGAAAAACATTTTATTCAGTAATTTTTCATTATAGAATCCCAGTTGTATAACTATAGTACTCATTTTTAACCAAGTTGTTAACTAAAATAGATCACTAGCTAAACTTTTCATAATATGAAGCATAACAAAAGTCTATCTGAACTCTGCAACAAATTTGTGATTAGAGTGTTATTATACCCCTTCTATCTATGACTAAATAGAGGCTCAGAGAGGCTGAGCTGGCAAGTTAGCCCAAGATCACACAGCTGGTAAATGGCAGAGTCAGAGCTCTTATACAGGCCTCCATACTCAGAACTACTGTTCCTACACAACAAATTGCTGACTTTGCCTATTGATTAGAATCTTTCCTCCAAGACCTGTGATAGCAAGGCCATCACCTTCGGCCACGCATTTCAATATACTCACTGAAGTTTTATGTCTAGGATTTTCTTAAAAATGTCCAGAGATGGGTGGACTTATAAGGATACACTGTAAGTTAGTTTTTCTGATACTTGCAGTTAAACACTTTCTAGCTGTTCTAATCTGTTATATAGAATTGCATGTATAATAAATTTATGTTCTTCTCTATGAAGCAATGCTAATATCTGTTGCTAACTGAAATTTTTCATTAATTTGAATTGGAGAATAAAATGCCATTTTAAAAAATTCTACCCATATTTCCTCAGCACAGTTGGATTATTTCACCAAAGAATCTGAAAGCTATTTAAAACTAGTTTTAAAGTAATCCTTACAAAGTGAAATGAATTATTGTTGAATTAATAAATTCATTAATTAAAGACTAATTAATACTTTTTTTCCAGCCCTACTTCTATCACTGCCAATTGTACTTTTATTTAAGCTCATGACCTCAGGCAGTCATGAGTCCCAGCCTCCCTCAGTAAGATGGCAAACGCACATATGTCAAGAGCATTAACAACTGGCCAGACATAGGACATAGTCCCACAGCTGAAACTGCTCTTCTTCCCCCAAGGCCAGCAAAATTCAGTCTTAAAGGTCAGGTCAAACTTCATTCTCTTCAAGAAGTCCCCCTAAACTAGGCAAGATGCAAGACTTCCCATCTATTCCAAATGTAATCCGTTCCAGTGTGTATTCAAACAGAATTTTAGCTACATGTCAAAACTAAATATCACCCAATACTCACAGGAGGGAAAAGCCATCGCCAAACTCTTTGTTATTTATTTTCACTTAAAGGTTAAACATCTGTATGTTTCAGGTAAGATAGTATGACTTGATTAAAAGAAATAGTGCTCTAATGGACACATAGCAGAGTATCTAGTACATTTGCAGGTATTTAACAAATATTTGATAAATTAATTTATTAAATGCATTAATTAGTTAATAGGTTAGAGTTCGCAATAGATTTCATTTTATATCAGGAGCTTCTTTGGCAAAGCTCCTTTGCCAAGTGTTGACTGACACTTTGGTAAACAATAGTATCTACCTTGTAGGGTTGTAGTGAGACTAAAATTATAATGTGCTGACAGGCACAGGCACAGTAGTCCTCTTTTATTTATAGGGGATACGTCTCAAGATATGATCTGGATTTGGTCCAGTCCAATAAATACTTTGGGGAAAACCGCTTTCTCCCATAGAGTCTCTGTTTCCTCATCTGCAAAGCTGAAATAATGCCTACTTCATTGTAAAGGATTAAAGGACATAACCTAAGTAAGAACACCTTTCCAATGTAAAAATGCCTTGCACGCTGGATATTGTTATTCATTTTGTATCAATAGCTTCATTCATTCAAAATATACTAAGTTCACTTTTGCCTGCTCTAGGAACTGTGCAAGCTCTAGAGGCAAGACATGGGAATGAATGACATACAGTAGCTACAGTTTAATACATTTTTATTTAGTTTTATTTTTAGAGACAGGGTCTCACTACGTTGCCCAGGCTACAGTGCAGTGGCTATTCACAGATGTGATTATAGTGCAATACAGCCTTGTACTCCTGGCCTCAAGCAATCCTCCCACTTCAGCCTCCCAAGTAGCTGCTTTTAGAGGTGCAGGCCACCAGGCCCAACAATACATATTTTGTTTAGTATATTATTTGTTGACTGATAATATTGCTGATAATATTTGGACTGGAGAACTTAGATCCAATTTGAGAGAGACATAAGATTCTGTATTTCATTTCATCATGACAGGCATATGTCTTCCACTCCTCTGTGCACTCCAGGTGAGTGCTCTCCTCTATCATAGCACTGAACAAGCTCTACTGTCATCACGAGTTTACTTCCTGTAAACTCCCCACTCTAGCCTGTGACTTTCTTGCAGGTAGACCTATGGTGGTTTTTTTCTTTGTATCTTCAGTATTGCACAGAGTATTGCATAAAGTAGGTATTCAGTAAACTTAGCATTCTTAGTAGCTAAGAACAACCGACTGAGCATGGACGTGGGGGAGAAGAAATGTCACAATTCAATTAAATTCTTTCAACCAGAAACCTTATGAACAACGTTCTCTTTTGTACTAGCACTTGGGTGTGTACCACCTCTTTCTACATACACAAGTATACACATTTGCACATAGGCTAACAGGTCAGCCCTTGCTGGAGACATTACATTTTAGAATATTAGGTAGCCATTTAGTAAATGACAACTTCTGATGTCCTAAACTTCCAGGAAGAGTTAATATACCTCAAAGAAATAATCAGTGTAACCTTCCAACCAGTAAAATCAAGCCCCTTATATTCTGTTTAATTTCCTAGGAGTTTTTATATACATATATATGTTCAACACACATAGCCCCTCACACATATACCAGCACTATATTTTTTTACAACATAGGGTTTTCTAGGATTGAGTAGTTTTAAACAACAGTATTTTATTATTTTAAGCACACCCACTGTGGCAACATTCTCCGGGCTCACAGCTTCTGCTATTGGAACATTTGTTTTTTATTCTGAATATTTCAGCACATCTATTTACCTGGCACTATATTTAGTACCACAGTGCCAAGATGGCATATATAAAGATTCAATTGCAATTCCCATCTGATGTCCCTTCCCTCTCCTTTTTACCCCCTTTTTTATGTCCACACTCTGAATTCAGCACAAAGTTGGTGTGTTTAATTTAAAAAGAAGTAAAACGCTCCAGGAGACGCCTCAGACCACTGCAAATCACCTACTTTATAGAGGCAGTAAAATTGTGTATCGGATTAGAAGTGATGCTGATCTGAAATTTATGATAACTTTTAATGGCATTATAATTTTTTTCCCTGTGCGCTCCATAACTGCGTCGTTTCAATGCACAGTGCGGTGAGATGAAATTTGTAAGGGAAGAACATTACCCAGGCAAGCCCAGGAAAAAAAAAAAAAAGCCAGTGGAATAATGTAACAGCCCCACACAGGCAGATGCAAGCTATTCTTTCCATGTACTATGGAAAGGCAGAGGCACAAACTCCAAAACGACTCTTTGAAATTAAAGTCAACCCAGGGCCCAGAATTTGTTGATAAAACTAGGAAATGTGGCAGAAACAACCTCACAAGAAACCTAGTGTAGGTGTCTTCCCGGTACCACCCCACCACTTCTGGGACTCTTCACATCTTTCAGCTGAGAGATTCCCACTTGGGCATCCTGAAGTAGTTTTCCGGAACAAACTGCTCTCCCCTAGGCTAAGTTTATTGCATAATTTTCCTTGGGACAGTTTAACTCCCCTTTTGTTCCAAAAGATCAAGATCATGAAAGGACATTCTTGATGTCACAGGCTGAAAAGACTTGTACAGCACTGAGAAGTGTAACTAAGAAAATGATGTTGAGAGAGAGAAAACAGGGACTCAGCAGCAGAGGGAGAGAGAAAAATAGAACACAGAACAATGATGTTCATATTAAGCTCTAATTTAAAATATGAGAGGAAATCTTTCCAGAAAAGCCACCAAAGGGGAAGCCTTCCTTTCAATGCCAAATCCCCTGTTCAACTCATTTCTTCAGGGGTCATTCAACCTCCATTTGAATACTTCCAAAGACAAGAGGCTCACTACCAGTCAAGGCAGTTTCCAAATTTATTTATAAATTTATTAAATACATTCGGCATAGTGCCAGACACTAAGTGTTACGCTATTGTTGAAATATTTTTTAAAGCTCTTTTAAACAATAATAAGTGTTATTATGTTTTCTGATTAGAGAAACAATATAGGTTTAGTATAGAAAATTAAATCTCCAAAATGTATTATGCAAAGCATCATCTACGTAGTATTCTTGCCAAAACTGTTTAACATTAATCTAATAATGACAACAAAATCTGAAAATTATTCAGAGAGGACTGCTTTGAATGCTCCAAAAATGTCAACATTATGAAAGAATTAAAAGGTAGGACTATTTAAAGGAAACTAGATACATGACAATAAATGTAATACACGAAACTCAATTAGCTCTTCAATGAAAATTAAAACGTTACAATGGACATTTGGGGGACCACTGGAGAATTTGAAAATAGACTAGTTCTTAGATAAAATTACTAGATGAATATTAAATTTTGGGATGTGATAATGTTACCGTGGCTTAGTAGAGATATGAACTTCTTCTAATGATACACATGCTGAAAGATTAAGGGGCGAAATGTCAGGTCTTTCCATTACTTCCAAATAGTGAAGCAAAGATAGATAAGGCTAACCCCACAATATGTTAACAACTGGTGAATCTGGGTGAAGAGTTAACTGGGGTTCATTACCTGTCAACATTTGTAGCTTAGAATTTTTTCAAAATAAGAAGTTGGGGGGAAACATCTAAAAAAATGAATGCTGGTTATCTCTCGATAGAGTGTGTTTAATTTTCTTCCTTATTCTTATCTATGTTTTCCAAATATTTATGTAATAAGAAAGTCCTTGTTTTATATTGGATAAAAATGTGTCTATCCATGCAATTTCCTCCAACTATGATCAGGGCAGCAGGATGATGCCCCAGAAAGGGTAGGGCATAGAGCATCAGAAGACCAGGTTCTTGCCCAGACCTTTGCATTCTGCGCTTGCTTTTTCATATGTAAAATCAACCCATCCCGTAGGGTTTTGGTGAGGCTCAACATGGAAAACAAATAAGAGTTATTCTTTTTTAGACTGTTGCACTAATTTTCCCCAGTAATGGAGCTACTCATTTCTTAAACTTTTTACTCCACAAAGTTTATTTTTTAAGGAACATTTTTTCCTGTTGCCTTGAGCATATTTACCCTAGGCCTTTTGACCAGAATTGAGTTCAGAGGAGCAGATCCTCTCACAGCCGTCTCTACTCCCTAAGGGTTTAAATTGCAGATTATGCCAAGAATTTAACAGACATCCAGTTTCTAGCAAAGGTGGGGAAGCCCTCAACCCTGCACTTACTGGCCTCAGGTCCCATATTTCAAGCCTCGCCCTGCAGACTCTCTTTCACTGGCTGAGCTGCAGTGTTGACTATAAAAGCTCTGCTCCTCTCTTCTGAGGAAGGAACTTACCTGAAAGCTCCTCTTCAGTTTGCGCAAGATTTCTTGTAGGAGTAGCCTTTCTTAAGAAACTGCAAGGCTCCACCTCTTCCTTTTCTCAATGCCATCTGGTTCTGTCAATCCTGTGGCACTAAGCAACAGGTCTCAACTATGTCTAGTGGAATGCCTTTACTCTTTAGTGTTAAATTTGTGTGTGTTTCCTCTCTTGCCGAGGCCCTACAAAAACTGTGTTTTTTCCAGTCCATTTCCCAGAGAATCCAAATAAGAGAAAATAAGAATATATCACAGCTAAGGAACATTTTGATCATCTGCTCCTACTCCTTCATTTTAAGGAAGTGAAGTGAAACCAAGACCCAGAGGGGGAAAATCAGTTATACAAGGTTACTTAACAAAATTCATTGTAAAACCTGAGTTAAAACTCTATTATCTGACTTCCCATGATATACTCCTTCCATTGAACCATGTTGCTTTTTCCTTAGGGATCATACACATGGTCCTTCTGAGTATTCCAAGCTTGCCTAGGTGTTTTCTCTCTCTCTCTCCTAATACTTGGGCTGAAAGTCTCTATAGCAAACCTGTGGTTCATTAATTAAACACAGCCTTAGAATGTGTGCTTGGTCATTATCCATCAATTCTCAAATGGGTTGGGAAAGCAAATTCTTCTCTTTGATATCATCTATAGTCTATTCTTCACTGACCATGGCCTTCTTTCTTTTAACAGACCAACATAGAAGAAGAAAATTCTCTCTCTGCTCTCAAAACTTTCAACTTCCTACCCAGAATTTGCAAATCCTTTTGAACACGCTGTTTCCCTTTCTTCTTCCCAAAATGTCCTTCCCTCTTCCCAGCTTCCACCTGGTATTTCTCTTTATTCTTAGCTATCACATTTTCTGAAGGACTTCAAACACCACCTCAAGTGGAACTGACCTCTAGCACTGAACTGTGACATTCCTATACCTCCACTATAACATCATTATCAGGTTTCCTTCTTCTGCAATGTTTGGTTTTATGTCTTTTTAACCCTGAACACCTTGAAGGCAAAGTTGCTGCCTTATTTGCTTTTGTCTCCCCAGCTCCTGGCACACAGTGGAGGGTAAATTATTATTTGGGAATGAAGGCATGCAAATCAGAAGACTTGGGAGGTCATGTGTGTTTATATCTTAGAAGGCTGCCCACCTCCAACTGAACCACATCCAGGTGCACATGCCACTGCCCTCACATCTCCCTCGACCTGCAAGACACACTATTTTCCTGGGGTAGTATATAGATTCCTGTCACCCCAATGCCTGCCTAGTGTTCCAGGTGCCTCTGGAGGGGTGTTATTAGAGGGGCTAAATTCACTCTCCTTGCAAAGAGTCTCACACCTGTGTAGCTCTAATGGTGCAGAACTCCTTTCTCCACTGTCATGTGTCATCATCATTGATATTGATTTCCCTTCATCCTTACAGACTCTGTTTGTTTCTAACTTTCTTATGCAATCTTATCTACCATCCTCTCTGGGAAGCCATCATTTATACCTTTAATACTCCACCACAGAGAGAGTTGTTCTTGCTCAGTGAGGCCAACTTGGGCTGCTCATAGCAGATGTAACTGGCGAGGAAAAGGCACTCAAACTAGCTTCATCCACTTGCCACCTGTGTGACCTTTGTTCTTTAAACTCTGTAACTCAGTTCCCTTTTCTATAAAGTGTTTTTTGGGTTGCTATGGGCATTAAAAAAAGTAGTGCATGTAAAATGATTAGCACAATACCTGGCACATAGTGATTATAAAATAAATGTTCATTCTTATTACCCTAAACAGAACACAAAGGTAGCAGGCAACCTGCTAATTCCCAAAAACATTATTTTGCTGCCCTCATTTTCCAAGGCTCTTCATAAACCTTAGATATATTCTTGAAAAACTGTGTTTTTTGACCACTACTCTTAGGGTTTTTTTTTTTTTTTTAACTCTTCTTGTCTCCTACTGTTCACTTAGCTACTATCATCTTCTAACCTGCTGGGGGAGATCCCTTGCTCAACAAAAGATGTTTTTCTGAGTCTGTGCAAGAGGGAAAGTAAGGTAGAACAGGAAGGAGAAAGGGGGTCCAAATTGTAAAAGACAATTCAAAAGAGAACAGCCCTGTTGTGACCAAAAGTGCCACCACATTCAACCTCGACTGCCCCTCCATAGGTCCTGGACCAGAGCAAAACTGACCATCTCTTCCAAGCAACACCACAACTCCAATACTGAAAACTTCCTTGTCCAGGGCCCTTAAGGGCCTCCCTGGAGACTAGTTAATGATGAGCCCGTACCTTGGGTTTACTCTGAATCACTCCTCTTAACCTAATTATATGCCTAGGGGGAAATTCAATGTATTTGATCAAGTCTTGCCAGTATTTTCTTTGTCTAACCCCATTAGTCTCATTGATAGGAAGGGTTCCTAGAGCAATTAAAGCAAGTGCTATCCCCTGAGGGCTCTGGAATAAATATCCCTTCCCTACTCTTTTCAGAGCCTGGTTTTCCCCTGTGATAAGCACAAGCAGGGCTGTGCAGAGAGACCTTCACAGAAGCACAGTGCCCTTTGGTGCCAGCAAATTGGATCTGACCTCACTTCAATTAATAGTGTTCAGAAACTAGGGTATCTCAGCTAAGAAATGTGGAAAGAAGGCTGCTATAATATTGTTCTTCACAACTTCCTCTCCCAGGTGTTCACTTCACATACTATTATATTTTGTTCAGTCCTGTCAGTATCTCTATCCACCTAGAACTCCAATGACCCACAAAATGCCGTCAAAGTCATTGGCCCATTTTGGAAGCCTCTAGTAGCCTATTAGAAATGTCAGTGCACACTCAACAAGCAGCCAGATCCAAATGCGCTGAGGCTTAACCTCATTAGAATGTTTCCACGACACAGGGTCAAACTTATCTTGCCACGGACTTTCTTCCTCTCACCAATCACTGAGAAACCATTTTCTTTCTAATTAATTTCATCTAGATGAAACCTGCACAAATGTCAGTGCAACAAATTAAGACTTATTGATTATTGACTTTTTAAAAATAGTTAATGGTTCTGTCCAAAGATGGAATATTTTAGGGACATCAGCAAGACATTTTAGCTTAGGCTTGTTTTGGTTTTTCGAACAATGAAAATAATGTTGTAAGCATCTCCCATAGCCTCATTACTCATTTTTCATCTGAAACTTTATGCTTTTTTATAGTCACAAAATATAAATCACTAGAAAACTGCATCTTACAGTTTAATGAAAGAACAAGTGCTACTCGGGCATTTACATTTCACATATGGTGCTCTGAAGGTTGTCCATTCTTGTTCCCCTTTTCCTCTCCCTTCAAACATCAGTAGAACGCTAAATGTGATCACCATAACTTGCTAGCAAAAAAGAAAAAAAAAAAGATAAAACTCGTTTCTTATCAGAAAACTTGTTTGCTTGTTGTTTCAAGGTGGAAAAGGGTGAATGCCTTGATTTAGCCCAGGGGTTCCTGGCATGCTGTCAATCACTCACTATGCTTTACTGAATGTTATTGTGTCCTAGGGTCAGAGGGGAATGCCAGACTTGACTGCTACTCTAAAGAGGACATAATCTAGCTCAGCACATCTTCATAGGCATAAAAAAACTGTGACCTATGAAGCTTTCTATGCAGTACACGTGGTACGACCCACATCCAGTACCTCATTTGATTTATAAACTTTCTGTAAAGTAGCATGGGATCTGTTTACTGGTGGCAAAACAGGGGCAAAAAGGAAGGAATTTTATTAAAAATAATGTTGGCAACAGGAACTAAAATCAAACTTCCATTTCCAAAATACTTACACTAGCCATTTTTATAACATGCTATTCAGCTCAAGAGCTTTTATTTTACCAATTAAGTAGGCTGAAAGGCTACAGGTAATGTTTTTTAAAAGAGAGGGAGTCAGGTTCATATTTTGCACAGGTAAATTGCTTCAGGGAAGAGATTTATAACCTTTTATTTTCTTCCATCCTACTCAAATGTTTTAATTTATCAGAAATGAAATTATTGGCACATGAAAGGGAATATCTCAGTATAATTGCTTCCTATATTCATTCTGAAAGTGTAAATATTCAGTCTTCATCTATCAAGACAGATCCATGAAGGGGATCATAGAGATCATCTACTTTATCCCATCATTTTATAAAAAATAATTGAAAGTCAGAGAAGTTGTTACTTGTGTGAAGTCACATAACTTAAAGCAATGTGTGTATATGTGAAAAGATTTTCATCTGGCTGTTCAATAAATTTATTCACTATCATTGCGTCCAGATCTACATATCAATTAAAGATAAGCATGGATGTTTTTAAAAAGGTACACAGTTAGGTGATGTCAATAGCCAGAGAATAAGCTAATCCAACATAGGAACAAAGCTGAGGAGAACTCACCATATTCAGCCTGGGCCTGAAAAGACGAAAGGGTGTGAGATCTATAAGTAGATATGCCCCACGCCCTGAAACAGAGAGGTCCCAGCTGAGGTATACCAAAGTTACAGCAAGCCACAGGGCACATTATCATACAGGCCAGATGAAAGAATGAGACCTAGTGAACCCCTCAGAGAGGTCTTTCATCTTAAAGGAGATTTTAGAAATGAAGACATAGGAACAGAGCTAAAGAATGTGATAACTGTATCACTGCAACAGGGGAGTGGACCAGTTGATCTTGACATCTCAGGAAGCTCCAGAAGACTTTCATTGTGTGATTTATTTTTATGTTCGTATTTATGTTCTGTCAACAACCCCATAGGCTCTGGGATTGCTTTAATGAATAAATGATAAGTTTAAAAATGATAATGGTGTCATCAGGAGCAGAAACCAGTGCTGGTTTACAGCTAGGTCTTAATCTATGCCACAGAATTGGACACAAAGGACAGGTCCTCTCATTCCAATTTGTCATGGCCTATGAATGTGGAAGCCTCAGCCTTCACCTCAGGCAAAGCAGGCATCATTAGTTGTGTTGGTTCAGATGGCCAAATCTCTTATTCGCATTCTTATTTTTCTCCTTTTGGAGATTGTCTTTATCATATAAAGAGCATGCCTTTTTAGCAAGCATATAGCAGTCGCAGAAATGAAAGCATTGGCTCAGGAAAGGAAATTGATGCCAAATATCTTGATGAAATGTTCACTGTAATTTCTCTAAAAATTTTAGGATCAAAATCAGGTTCAAATTTATCCGCAATAGGTGACTGAGTACTAACCCAAAAAGCAAGGACTTACCATAACATTTTTATTTAATTTGTAAGTGGGGAGCTCTGTTGTGATGCTAACTTCAGTTGTACTAACATGTTGGCTGGTCACAATGAACCCTACTATGTCAGAAAAGGTATTTGCTATCAATTCCCTTCCTTGAGCCAATAATTTTATTTCTTCACTTACTATGTGCTTACTAAATAGACATGCAATTTGTATAACACCAATAATTTATAAAAGAAAACAAATAAGAATGTAAGAGACTTGGCAGTTCTGACCAAAAACAGCTAATCGGTGGCACTAACAAGATATAGTACACGGGAAAAATGATAGCGAAACGTGTGTCTCTGGTATTTAGTTCTCCCAATTGTGCCTAACAGACAGCATCCAGGCATGCAAACAGAAAAGGGAGACTGACTAATTAAACCCACCATTGTGATCTTTGAGAGGAGAAAACTAATACAAACTCATAGGAGGGATCTTAAAATGAAGATGAGGCACTGATTCTACTTCATAAGGCTTCTTGAGGTGATTTATCTTGTAAATTGATATCTTGTACACTTTAATATCTTTATGGGCCAATGGATGTATTTTGTCCTCAGTATGAATTAAAAATTTAGGTATTTGTGCTGAATAGAACCATAAGTCCCCTCATTGGGAACAAGTGAAAAAAGTGTAGTATGTGCTCTGCGAGGTCTTTTGCTCTTCCTGTGTAGTCTGCCAAAGAACACTAGCAGAGTTATGCGCAAAGCTGAGGTTAAAAAACATACGCTGATAGGAGTACAGAATAGGACACATTCAGAGAAAATCAGTCAGAATGTGTTGAAGGCTGGCTGGGCAAAACTTACCATAAAGTTTCAGCACTTTGTAAGACTGCGTTTTACGCCAACACTAATTTGTATTTGGATTGTCCATCACTCTGGCTGCCTGAACCAACATCCCTCTCATTGGTAAGGAAGGGTATCTTAGAGCTGGTATGAGCTTTATGTCACCAACCACCTGGCTCCCAAAGCACCCAAAACCAACTACAAGAGCCCATGGCAGCTGCAAAGGAAGGCAGAGTAAGAGGAGCTGCTCTGGTGGGATACAGTGGCTCACTCCTGTAATCCCAGCACTTTGGAAGGCCAAGGCGGGAGGATCACAAGTCAGGAGTTTGAGACCAGCCTGACCAACATGGTGAAACCCCATCTCTACTAAAAACACAAAAATTAGCCAGACATGGTGGCATGCGCCTGTAATTCCAGCTACTCAGTAGGCTGAGGCAGGAGAATTGCTTGAACCGGGGAGGTGGAGGTTGCAGTGAGCCGAGATCGCGCCACTGCACTCCAGCCTGGGTGACAGAGCAAGACTCAGTCTCAAAAAAAAAAAAAAAAAAAAAAAAAAGAGGAGCTGCTCCTACAACCACCAGTTCCTGGATTAGAGACCTCCTATTTTGTCTGCTCATTGGCCAACCATGAAAGATTTCTATTTGTTATTTATCAAGGTTTTGAGGTCTTGTTTTTTTTTTTTTTTTGGTGGTGGTGGTGGTGGTGGTGGTGGTGGTTTCGTTATTGTTGTCATTTGGTTTGGTTTGGTTTGCCTTTTCATGAATAAATATTAAGTGCATGAGTTAAGATTCTTTTGGTGTCACAAGAAACAGAAAATTCAACCCAAATTTACTTAAGCAAGAAGGGGATTTGTTGGTGCAATAACTGAAATATCTGAGTTCAAATATGGTTTGATTCTGTGGCTCAAACAGTCACTAGGACATGTCTCTGTCTCTGTCTCTCTCTCTCGCCGCCGCCGCCCCAACCCCCGACCCCCGGCTCTCGCTCTCGCTCCCTCCACCCCCTCCCCCCGCCGCTTCAGCTCTGTAATTGGGCTCCGTTTTCAGAACGTCATTTGTGGTGGCAATATGTTAACTACAACTTTAGTCTTACCTCCTCTTGGGTTAAAGTCTAGTGGGAAAAACTGCAGGCCCAGCAAAAGTCACTGAGTCTCACTAGCTTTGCTAGGGTCATGTGCCCAGTCCTGAACCCATCTGCAGCCAGGAAAAGTCAATGCTCTGCTAGCTGAGGCTGAGCCATAAATACATCCAGGATCTAGAGTACGACTGGTTCCAACACTATGCAAAACACCTTGAGAGTGGGGGATAGGTGGTTTCCTACAGAAAAATCTAAGTAACATTACTAGAAGAAGGATAAATGGATGTCCAGCTGCAAACAATGAATGCCCATTATATCAGGTCTTATCTATCACAGTCTAGACTCAATGGAAACACAGAGTGTGTCTTGTATTTCTTTGGGTCACCCAGAGAATGCCTAGTTTATTAAAAAAAAACTGGTATTCAATAAGCATGTGATGGCTAATTAATTGATTAATTTAGCCAAATTGGGAAATCTAACATTAGAAATCATTCTGGCATTTACTCAAATCCCTTCTACTAACTAGACAATGGCTACACTTCATTCCAGAAAACTTAAGTTGCCAATGCTGTCTTCATTCATAGAACTACCGTTTATTTGATGAATGAACTATGCTGTGACTCTGCCCTGTGAAACATTATTAACAATAACGATCCTTAACAACACCATCTTAGGGTTTTACATATATCTCACATAAACCTCATGACAACCCTGTAAGGAAAAGGTAATTATTATCCCTATTTTACAGATATGGAAAATGAGGCTCAGAAAAGTCAAAAGACCTACCCAAGGTAACATAGCTAGTAAATGGCAGAGTTAAAATTTGAACCCAGTCAGTCTTCCCACTATCTATGTTTGGTCAAATCAGACCATGCTGCAAAGCCCAGTTTAAATGCCACCACCTTCAGGTCTTCCCAGCTGGAATCAGCTAACTCTTTCACACCACTTGTTGCTTCTCTTACAGCCATTATTTTGTTTTGACTTGGATAATTGTTTACATATCCACTCAATTCTGATATTCTCAATGTCCCTGAAAACAGTAAACAGCAGAAAGCAGAAATCAGAAAGGCAGCATTATGAAAGGGAAAAAAGTAGCAAGATGTGCTTCCTGGTCCACCTGCTACCCCAGCTCCAGGCCTCCCACTTTTATTCTGCTGAGGCCGAGGTAGGATCTGGTTTCAAACCAGATGAGCCTCTCCACTGCCAGATCAGTCTTCCACATGGTCCTTTGAGCATATTGTTCCCCAAATCAAGCCTTTCAGGTAAAACTCTATTTACAAAAACACTGACTGTAGTTTGTCAATTTGATTTTTTATGATATTTCATTAAAGTATTATTTTCTTGATTTCTGAGGTTTTTGGCACCCCCTTACATTTTGCATCTGAGACAGATGCCTTTCTTCCCTCACCCTAGAGGTGACCCTGTTCAGGAGCTCTTGATTACAGAGCAAAGCCTGAAACACTTCACATGATGCTCAAGGCCTCCACAGAATGACTTCCATTTACCATTCTAACTTGATCTTTAGGCTCCACTCCAACAAACTAATTGTCTCACTCACTGTCCCTTTTCTCTCCACTTCACCCAACACAGAAAGCTTTGATCCACTCCCTCCCTCAAAAGACACCTCCTGAACCTTTGACTGGCTCCCTGTCCTTGTGCTCAGATCCTACACTGCCTCCACATTGGCCCAGGCCATGTAGGCCAGCCTAAACTCACTAACTTCAGAAGTAAGTTTTACACTTCTTAAGACCAAGGACTTTTTAAAAATTATTGTTCCTTCCATCCTCTCTTCCACTCCTTGCCACCCCGCCACACACACACACAAACCTCCTATTAGATAACTGAGTTAATGCCCAATAAATCAATTCCTTTGTTTGATGTTTCAACAAACTCCAGTTTATTCCCACCTGCTAACCAGCTTATTTCATATGCGTGGCAAGCAGAGGCAGTGACATGGGCAAGTGAGCCAGGGAAGTCCTCCTCCTGGGTTCTCATAGAGGCCCCATAGTGGATAGGAAGATGGGCTTTGGAGGTGTAAAACCAGGGGGGCAACACCCTCAGGGCCCCACAGAGAGTGGTGGAGCAGCTATGGGACTGGAAGTTATTCTGGTTTTGCCTGTCATATAACCTTGACTCTTAGACACCTCTCACCCCAAAGAGAGCTCAGACGGCTCTGGGTTTCAGATCAGTATAGAGAAAGAAAACACTCCTCAAGGGAGACCTGACTTTGTCGACTAGAAAAAAAAAAGTTTTAATACAACAAATAAATATTTGGGTGTCTAAAACAATCATCATTTAAGTATGTTGCTAAGGTCATTTATTTTAAAATGTGTGACCAGAACTGGAAATTGATATTTTTGTACAAAAATATTGGTTGCCAAGTTTAACCTTTTTATTTGTTCACTCAATGAATATTTTTTATTGCCCACTGTGGGCTAAGTACAAAGAATAGAGTGATGAACAAGACAGACATGGTTACTAGCCTCTTGGAGCTTTTATCATACATTGTTTATCATTTATGAGAATTTCATAAATTACTTTGGAGCTCTTTAAATCAACAAATAATAACTGAGCTCATAATTAGTGCCTAGTGTAGATGGTTAAGATACATTGGTGAGGCCAGGCACAGTGGCTCACGCCTGTAATCCCAGCACTTTGGGAGGCCGAGGCAGGCAGACCACGAGGTCAGGATATCGAGACCATCCTGGCTAACACAGTGAAACCCTGTCTCTACTACGAGATTGTGCCACTGCACTCCAGCCTGGGCGACAGAGCGAGACTCCGTCTCAAAAAAAAAAAAAAAAAAAAAGATACACTGGTGAGTAAAATAGACAAAGATCCCTACTTTCAGAGAGTTTATAGTCTAGCTAGGTGTGACAACAAACAAAATAAATAAGTACTGTATAACCTATATTAGAAGAAATAAGTATATGGAAGGAAGAAAAAGTAAGGCAAGACAGGAATGTGTGTCTGGAGCTTTTGAGGAAACCCAAGGAATCCAGTGTGGCAGGAATAGAGTAAGTGAGAGGGAGCAGAGATAAAGTGAGAGAAGTTGAAAGAAGTAATAATTCAGATTGTATAGCCGTGGGGCCATTGAAAGGACCTTAGCCTTTACTCCAGCTGAAAAGGGGAGCAACTGAGGGTTTTGACCAGAGGAATGATATGATATGTTTTTATCTATTCTCAGTCTATTCTCAGAACAGCAGGCAGAGGACAGAAGAAAGAGTGGAAGCAGGGAGCCTGTTAGGTAAAATACTGCAGGATCCAAATGAGAGAAGGGAGTAGCTTGAACCAGCATGTTAGCAGTGTTGATGCTAGGATGGGATCAGATTCTGGATTTATTTTGTTGCATATTGAGGATAAGAGTAGTCTAATCTCTTACACTTGTGATAGAGACCAAATAAAATTAAACATGTAAAGAGTTTATAATAGTGTCTGACATATAGCAATTGCTTAATGAACAACATTATTATTATTATTATTATTCGTAGGCCATTTGTCAATGGCCCTCCATAATCCTAGAAGTGAAAATAACATTCTCATATGCTAATAGAAAGTCTTGAAAATGGGATTTGAATCTGAACTCAAAGTGGGTCCTTTTCCCCACAATGTCTTTACTTCAAGACCAAGGACAGCCACAACCACCCAACTCGTATTGTGCCTATGTCAGCATGGATCTGTCCTGATCTCCCAGCCCTGATATTCTCATTCACTCTACCCTTCCTTCCTCACAAAACCAAGGCTCTTGGAGTGAATGCAGCCTCCTCTCATATAAGGGAGCATTTGATACCTTGGTGCTTGGGCAACAAATACCTTTTCATTTCCCTTTAGCCTGGGTTGGGGAATGGGACCAGAAGCGAGTATTCAACTTGGGGGAGAATCTGGAGTCCTGGTAGCCCCTTGGGCCAATGCTAAGGGACCCATCTGCCTTGCCACAGGAGTTCTGGTAAACTCCAGAGGGGAAAAAAAAAGAAAAACATGGAAAAGAGCTCATCTCACTAAAACTGAAATGCAGCAACCTCCTCACTCTCAGAAGAGGCTGAACGAGAGAGTGCAGTCAAGTGGAATGGTTGGAGTATACTTTAGAGAAATTTCGCCAAAAGGGAAAGTGGAGATGGTCTCTTTTTTTAATTCCCTACCAAAAAAAATTCTGCAGAACTTAAAACTATTTTAATCAGCTGAAAAACATACGTGGGCTTTACAGCTCCAAGACAGCTTGCACAGGCCCCGATAAATGCCTATCGCTCATTTGCATACGCTAACAGCTACACTTTAATCAGCCTCCTAATCCCTGATGGTATTAATGAATTTTTTTATGCTTTTTTTTTTTTAGTATCATGTTTGCTAATTCAGAAATGATCAGCGGCTTCTGTGTGCCTTTTTTTATGCAGGAAATAATGGGTGAGCTGGGTACTCCTGTTATCCCGCTCTCACAAATAATTAAGACTACAAAGGGTACAAATCAGTTTGAATGTGGTGCACAAAGGCACAGGCTCAGCAAAGGCCTTTCTCTGTTTCTGTTTCTCCCTCCCCCACCCCCTATTTTCTCCCTTTTTCATTTGTTCCTTTCTTTTGACAAGAGGTGGTTTCCAAAGACACCTGGGCAGGCAAGGCACTGGCCCATCCAAAATATTAATTCCCTGCCTCCCTCAACCCCCATCACCACCACCAGGGCCTGCAGAATGATGTGAGTTTTCATCTCAGAGGATTTGGATTCCTCTCAAGACTGGCTTTCACAGCACTAACTGCAGTGGAGGAAAAGAGAGAGAGAACTTTCTGAATGGTGTCTCTCCCATATTTCCCACCCTCTTTGCTCATCTTCAAGTAAGAACCTGCTAGGTGTGGTGCTACCATGATCAGGGAGATGAAGAAAGGATCTCCTCCAGCCCTAGACCTTACTCCAGCGACCTCAGGAGAGTTTGGCACGCAGCAGGCCAGGCCAGCCAGGGACCAGGGAGCTGGGCGCAGGATCATAGTGGTTTATCTAGCAACAAAACCTCCAAGTAAGGCCATTAGACATTTTAGGCCTCCTGGGAATAAAAGAGAGAGAGAATGAAGGGGTCAGTGATTACTCCTCTGAAGAAATGAGAGAGGCTAGCATAGACAATAGAAATTCACAAGTAATTCAAAGTTTATTAGCCAACATGGTTACCTAACAGAGAATAGATTTGCATTTTAAAGGCTCAGTCTGCCTGCTCATATCACTAGTGCTGGATAGGTGAGGCCCCAAAATTATCAGCCAGAGAAAGGAGGAGGAGGTGCTAGCCCTGGACAACTTGCACCCTAGATAGTGAACTCTCAAACAACGACAAATGGGCTAGAAAATATAGACACAATCTGATCCATATATATTTATAAGTAAATTAGACGGTAAAACTGCTATATATTTTAACAAGAAAAATAAACTGCTGCATATAAACATAAAATGTCCAAAGCACCTCTAGATACTTATTTTTTAAAGTTTGAGGAGGGGTCATGCCATTCAAATATTTCAGTATATATGACTATGTTTATATATGATTTTTTAAATGTCCTTATTCAGAAGAATGTTGGGAGAAATGATGAGACCACCAAATTTTCAAAGTCCTTTGCACTGCAACAAGAATAAAGCATTGTATGAATATGTGAAGATCATCAAATCAGCGGCCTCCCATTCTCATGCAGTGGTCATCTTATCACCTGGCCATCTCTCACTACTCTGTAGTCATTGGAAAATGGCCTGGACTTCCGGACACCAGAAAAGTACAAACACCTTAATTATGACTTCTGGTCTGTCTTCTTCTAGTTTAATGTCTTTTCTGTATTCCTAATAGAACATTCTCTGGCAGACAATAGACACCCGATAAATGTTAAACTGAATGACTTTGGGGTGCCATGACTAAGACATTGTTGGGAAGCTATTGCTGACATTGAACTTATCATCTGCTTTAATTGTATGAAGAAAGTTCAATCTAAGAATATAATCTGACGTTAAGTTTACCAGAAACTTAATAATACATTTTACCAAGATAGAATTATATTCTACTTTTTAACTCATGAGAATTTAGAGACCCTTTACCCCATTTTATTCCGTTTACCCCATTCTCCCTTAGCTTGACCCACCCTTAGGCCATTTAACCCCCATCAAGCCAGCCAGCCATAGATCTGTCAACAAATCTATGCTGGGTGTCTATTTTGCCCGTGTCTTTGGCATCTCAAACTGGAAGGGAGTGGAGAGGAGAGAACACCAATGATGCCACTGGTTGGCCATTCTGGAAGAGAGTGTGCACTATCAGGGGAGCATTGTTTAACATTTGGTCTTTCCTCTCTTCGTAGGCATTATTTACTTATGTTATTGTTTCCAATGGCATTGTTTAACCCTTGTTCCTCATTAGAATCACCTGAAAAACTTTTTAAAAAATACCTTTGGTATATCTTACCATCGAAAATTCTGATATAATTAGTCTAAGGTAGGCCACTTGATACTGATAGATTTAAAATGTGACCAGGTGATTCTAATGCACAGCAAACCAGTATCCTACAGCAAGCAACCCAACAAATTTCAGTGGATTTGTTTTAGTAACATATATGCACAACTTCATTACTTTTTTATTTCCAAAAGTGCCCTAAATCATGCATTCAGCCTTGTGAAGTAT